>NW_028288623.1:987000-1151500 GCF_059628265.1 Tinamus guttatus
GATACCCCAGAGGGCTGCGCTGCCATCCAGAGGGACCTGGACAGACTAGACAACTGGGCAGTGAAAAACCTCATGCAAGTCAACAAGGCCAAGTGCAAGGTCCTGCACCTGGGGAGGAATAATCCTAGACACCAGTACAGGCTGGGGACTGACCTTCTGGAGAGCAGCTCCGCAGAGAGGGACCTGGGTGTCATGGTGGATGACAAGTTGACCATGAGGCAGCAGTGTGCTCTTGTGGCCAAGAAGGCCAATGGAATCCTGGGCTGCATTAAGAAGAGCATCTCCAGCAGGTCGAGGGAGGTGATCCTGCCCCTCTACTCAGCCCTGGTGAGGCCGCATCTGGAGTATTGTGTCCAGTTCTGGGCCCCACAGTACAAGAGGGATGTGGAGCTGCTGGAGAGAGTCCAGCACAGGGCTACAAGGATGATCAGGGGCCTGGAACATCTGCCCTATGAGGAGAGGCTGAGGGAGCTGGGCCTGTTCAGCCTGGAGAAGAGAAGGCTGAGAGGGGATCTGATCAGTGTCTATAAGTACCTCAGGGGAGGGAGTGCAGAGGATGGTGCTGGTCTCTTTTCAGTGGTGGCCACCGACAGAACTAGAGGTAATGGCCACAAGCTGAAACACCAAAAGTTCCACATGAACTTAAGGAAAATTTTTTTTTTTAACAGTGAGGGGGTGACAGAGCACTGGAACAGGCTGCCCAGAGAGGTTGTGGAGTCTCCTTTTCTGGAGATCTTCAAAACCCGCTTGGACGCAGTCCTGTGCCACGTGCTCTAGGTGACCCTGTGTGTGCAGGGAGGTTGGACTAGATGACCCTTCCAACCTTAAGCATTCTATGATTCTATGTCCTCCCTCCTATCTCAGCAGTGTAGTAGTAAACAAAATTGACTATTCAACTGATACATAACTCTGTGCTTTATGACAAAGATGTCTATTGCAAATGTGTTATACAAAAACCAAACAAAAATGGTTCCTCTTCTAGAGGCTGCATTAATATAAGTACAAGGAAGAAATATATACAGATATAGACCAGCAGAAAAAAATCAACAAAAGCCAGCGAGACAGTATCAGGACTCAAAACAACTCAAACCTCAGTCCATTTTTCTTCTGTATCTTGGTGCATTTTTAATTAGACCTCAGAGTAAAGGGGAGTTATGAGATCCATGAATTAATTCTGTAAGTTCCTACATGAAGTGCCTCCCTTGTGAAAGAGCAGCACTAAAGAAATTACTAAAGTGCATCTTTTTGAAAATTCAGCATGTTAAAGATAAGAAAGAAAAGTTGACATCCTGACAGAAAATTAGGAGATGCCTGATTGGGAATTTTCACATGGAAGAAAAAGAGCCTGAAACCCAGCTTGAATCTAACATGGGAAAGATGTAGAAGATGTAAAGAGAGCAGTGACAAAATTCAAAGCAATTGGCTCAGGGAATAATAGTCACAATATCATCCTGAGCAAGAAAGATGGAATGTGTCAAAGGCAATTAACAAAGAGATGCTGCAGTTAAAGAGCTAAGTAATTGAAAACTCTGTTTTAGATGTGATAGATAAGGCCATGAGTTTAATGTTATATAAAAAGAAACTGCAAAAATATAACATAGCCTGAGAAAAAGTTTGCAGAATGGGGTCCAAACTGCTCTGAATGTCAGCTTGTCAGCTCATAGAAAAATTCTGCAAGGTCTCATGGGGTACATAAATCCTGAAAGGTAGAAAGGAAAATTTGGGGTGTAGGTGAAGATGGCTGGGGCGTGATTCTTAAAGCCACCAAGAGTCATGCTATATGTTGTGTGTAACAGTAGAGGTCACGCTCTGGGATGAACAACCTCTGTCTCTGGTTCTTCCATAGGTGTGCAGGGCGATCTTGGACTTGTCACACCATCTTAACACAAAATAACCAGCCTTTTTTTTTGAAATGCTCAAAAATAAATCTGTGATGAACATCCCAGAGAAACCTGCATTTCATGGGGACAAACTTAAATTACTGTCAGCCCTCTGCAAACAACTGTTTTACAAGTGGTGGGACCTTCTTGACTCTAAGTGGATTTGAAATAAGCACAACAAAACCATAAGCTCAGAAAGCTGAGGACACGCCTGCAAAGTGCAAAGAGCTCCAAGCTGGCCCTGCGCAGGCCAACACATCTGTGCACCATGGCACAAAGACAGTTATGCAGATGCCAGCATTACCATAGCTGTATCAGTGCAGTGCTGAGCCCCAGCAAAGAATTTCTGCCTCTCAGAAGAACTGTTTTGCTCACACCCAGGCTCCTCACAGAGGAAGCTATTCTGCTTCTGGATCCACAGCTAGCTCAGTCATTGCTTCCATACCATAAATATGTCCTTGAACTTCAGAACTGCCAGCTTCCAAACACCAACAGGAACAATGAGATGGGAGATACCCACTTGTGCCTAACAAGTCCAGCTTCTGAAGGCAAAACAAATTCAAATCTCTTTGACTTCAGTTCTTGCCTCACTGAATTATTTCCCGGTAGAGGATAGTAAACCTTCAGATACAAGCAAGTACGTCCATCCAGCATCTAGTTTCACATTTACTCAGCAGTTTTAACTTGCTCTGCTTAATTTTTTAGAAATAGCAATTTTTACTATGGCAGAATCTGTCACTGTTAGCAGATCAGTAATTTCCTCATTTTCCAATTAATGCAACAAACAATCTTCATGTTTCAGAAAAAGAGGCATGCTTAAAGGCAGCTTAAAAAAAAAAAAGAAAAAAGAAAACAATCTCCACATTTCAGGTTATTATTATTATTACAGTTCTGGCATCTTAAAGAAAATGTTTGTTTCAATAAAGAACATCCCAGAGATTTCTCCCTCATTACTCAAACCATCTTGCTGACAGTAAGTACAAAACAAGGCTGAAGGTCACTTTCCTACACTTATATTGGCTGTTCAACATTACCAAAATCAAAATATGCTATAGACGTCTATAGAGCCAGCCAACTGACAATCCTTTCTAAATAAAGGTCCTCATACTCACTAACATCACCAAAATAGCAGGCACTCCTCAAGTTCCAGTTACTAGAAAATATTTTGACTGAAAACTTTCAAACTGCTGTGAGACTGGCTGTGAGATGTCACATAACTATTCAGCTATGAAGATTACTCCAAATGGAAGAACTCTGGTTCAGTTTCTTGGTAAGAAGCAAAAACATTTTCAGTTATTTTTTTCAGTCCTCTTCTGATAAATTTTTATGATCCAATAAAGGACAGTTGCCGTCTCCATAAGGAAGCTGGCTTCATCACCCATGACATTTAAGTAGTAAAGCATTTACAAGAGCAGCCAAAAGTCTGCCTCGATAAGGATTAAAGGTAACTCTACAGCTCAACCACATGAAACCCCAGATGTAAGCAGCTTTTTATGATAACCCCGTGTTAAAACATTTCAGAACTTGCTATAGTGACCAGTTAAATATTATTATAAAGCCCACAACTTAAAAGTAGAGTTGCAACTTTCACATATTATGAGGAAATTTGTTTGTTAGAGGCAGACAAATTTAGGATTGCTACTAAACCTGTAACAGTTACTCAGTCACTGGTGTCCTATAGGTGGATGGCGTGCTTCCTATGTCAGAGCATCCTAAGCAATATCACCCTTTCCTTCCATCCTCTCCAAAAACCATGAGGATTTATCAGTCAGCATACCTGAACTGACCAAAATACAATGCAGGTATCTTGCATCTTTTCCACATTATTGGCAAGGCAGACACTTTTGCTGCTCCTATAAACCATGTAAATGACTAAGCTACCAACAACAAGGAGATCACAATTTTTACCACTGGTAGTGTGAACATATTAAATTTGAGCAACCAGATCCCAAGTCTTCAAGTGACCACATGTTTTCCTTCAGTGCCTACTGGATGAGGTGCAAACTGAAAGTCAGAAGATGAGGTTGAATTTTTATTTGTATGACTAACCTCTCTGCAACTTCCACACACTGCATGTTTATTATTTCTGTTTTTCTTGTGTAAAAACAGGGACACTTTGCCTTTTGTAATATGCTTATGCTTTCAAGAGCAAAGGCCACCTGAAGAGTTAAGTAACTTCAAATATGGCTCATTAGCCACTACAGAATAACTTCTCCTAAGCATTCAGGCTGCCTAGGAGAGCAGCGGAGTCGCCATCCCTGGCAGCATTCAAGAAACATATAGCTGAGGCACTTAGGGACAGGGTTTAGCAGGCATGGTGAAGATGGGTTTATGGTTAGACTCAATGATCTTGAAGGTCTTTTCCAACCATAACAATTCTGAGTGACAAGTAATTAATTATTAATGACAGGCCTACTGCAAACTGATGGCCAGTCTCCCCACTTCTCAGCAAAAGGCTAAGTTGGAATAATACCTGTTACCAGCAATATACCTTGAACATGGTGTCTGTAGGACTTGGATGGCACACAATGGGACTCTTTAAAGGTTTTTTTTTTTTTTCTACTTTTTTTTTTCCAGTTTAAAGAAAACAAATTTATTGGTGCTAAAGGAGGGTAAGAGAGGGTTGTAGTACAGCTTGGTACAGTGCCCACTCACAGTCATAAGGGAGGAGACTGACTGCCAGCACTCCCATTTACACAGAGGATATCTACAGCAATCCGCAGTTCAGTTTTGTTCAGGAATGATCAGCATGCTGCACAGACAGCACTTATCTTGCTTGCATGTATATCAGTACAATCAATTCTTTCACCAGCTCCACTTACCAAGCTTCTTAGAAGAGGCTCTTACCACACATAAGGTTTTGACCTTTTGATGATCTCGAGTGCAAGGCCATTCCCAGGCACTTGGGTCTTTTGGGCGCAAGATACTAATTTAGTTCTATCCTCACTATACTATTCTCAATTTGTTACTGTTGCTGTCTGTTACACTATTAGTTTAGTACAGCAAGCAGCAGGAGGCTACCTGCCTCATGAGGTTAACACAGTGGCTACATAATCTTGTCTATTCAAATAAACCACAGTAGTTCTTACCTGAATCTCCTCAGTTTCATCCACTAAGAGGAAACTGACCACTTTCTCTGCCATCTTCCTCCTCTTGGTCTCCTCATCCATTCCCTCCTCTTCCTCCTGGGTTTTGCCAGCATGGTACACCGTGATGGGGTGCTTCCTTTTGCTCCCCCCAGCATGCGTTCGCTTCTGGCACTCCACGCAGAGGTTGATTTTGCACACCTGGCATCTCACTGCTGCTCTCTGCCTAGATCCCATCATGCTGGCGTGCATTATGTTCCCATTGGCACCTTTGCAGGAGTCACAGTACGGGACATGGCCGGGTTTGATACGGGTCCGTTCATGGTTCCGTAGCCTCTCCTGCTGATGCAGCTCTTCTTCGCACCGCTGACACTGGAGGCTCCCACATTCATCGCACTCAAAGATTGCTTCATCTGTCCCACTGCAAACATAGCTTTCCTGGCACAGGAGCGTCGTGTTCTGTCCTTTCTCAGCAGTTTGCGTATGGGCACTCATCCTCAGATTTCTTTAAATTTTTGCCTTCCTGTTTGTGCTTTGAACAACGATATGTGTACAAGTCAGTCAAAAAATCAGCATTTTCAAAGCAGGTGGAGAAATACACCAAGAATTTTATCACTATTTAATTTTAAAGAATTAATGTTTCCATAATATTCACATATTGACTGCCCTCTCAGAAAGAGCTTTGCGTTAAGTGTAGATTACCCTTCCTTACAGAAAAACAAGCTCAAACAATGCAGCTGATTTCATTTATTGATACCCCACAAAGCTGGCACACATTCTTTCTCTGCTTAGCTACATAGTGTATTTTCAGTGGTGTGGAAAAAAAAAAAGAGAAAATTCAGGCTCGTGTACTTCAGCAGATTGGGCCATATGTTCTCTAGAGCAGAGAGTGGTAGGAGATCAATCGGTAATAGACGAGGTGAGGGGGAAGGGAGAATGACATTAGAAATGCACAAGTGCACACGCATGTAAACACACACAGAGGCTTGTGTCAATACTAGAAAATTCTCCGCTTTCAATCCGCGGCTAAGCTCCTCCTTCGGAGTGCCCGGTGTTTATGCGCAGGGACTTTCCTCGTGCGCCCCGCCAGATAAACAGGACGCCGCGCGGGGCAGGGCCGGGCTGGCACCCGCCGCGGGGGGCTCCGCGGGCGCGGGCAGGCCCGGGCGCGCCGCCCGCCTTTGTCCCTGCGGCGCTGCCGTGCGCGGCCCGGCCCTCGCTCGCACTTGTGGCTCGCTCCTTCCTGGGCGGGCACGGCGAGCCGGGCGCTTTCCCAGCGGCTCTCCTAGTTACATAACGGGGCCGCGAGCCCGGGGAGTGCCGGGCACCTACCTCGGGCTAAGGCGAGCGCGGCTCCTCGTTCTGCCGAGCAGCAGCGCGGGCCGCCGCGGCTCCCCACGCCGAGGGGCGGCAGCGGGGCCGGCAACAAAGGAGCGCGGCGCGCCAGGCGGGCTATTGTTTACAAGCCGGCGGCCGCCGTCCTTCCCCTTCCTCTCGCGGCACCCGGGGACGACGGAGCCGCGTCCCGGCCGCCGCGTCCCGCCCTGCGCAGCCGGGGAGGCGGCCGCCCCGCTTGTGCCGGCGGCGCGCCCCGAGCATGCGGCTGCGGCGCCCGCCAGGGCCGGGCCGGGCAGGACTCCGCCGCCGCCGCCCGCGTCCCGCGGCCCCGGCTGCCCGCCGGGATCAGCTGATCGCGGGCAACTTGAGCGTTATCCCCCCCGCCGCTCCGCTCCTCCCTCCGCGGGGACGGCCAGACGGGGCGGGGCGGCCCGGGCACGCCGGGAGCTGTAGTGCGGCCGTCCGGCCCCGCCATGGCGCCCGCCCCGGCGCGCGGCCGTTGCGCGAGACGCGAGGGGGAAGGGCAAGGAAGGGGGGAGGGGAGGTAGGGGCGGCCCGGCGGCCGCTTTATGCGCGGGGGCGCGGGCGGCGCGCGCCGGTAACGGCCGGGGGCGGCGCGCGCATGCGCGGGGGCAGGCTCGGCGGGGAGGGGGCTTGGGGCTTCTTGCTGCCCTCGATCGATTTTTTTCTTTTTTTTTGTTTATTTGGGCTTCCCTTTGTTTTCATCTGCTGCCCCGAGGGTTCTTTGCAGACGCCCTAATTGGAGCCCGAGAGGAGGTTGCCCCTAGCTGGCCCCTGAGGGATGAAAATCGGAGTGAACCTCCTTCTTCCCTTGGAGCAAGACCTGTAGTCTGTTGTCCAGCGTTATTCCTGGGCCTTGAGGCCTTGCAAATAAGTTGGTCATATTGTCCTTGTAAGGGCTTGCAGGGTGCTCTCTGTGTGTGTAGCAGTCACTTAATAGAAGTCCCGAGGGGAAGGACCACCATGCCTTACAATAATCCATCATTTCTTTTTTTGTAGAGGTAGTCACACCTAGTGTGCCAACTGCCACTGTGGAAAGAGACCAAAGACCCAAAGCTGGTGGCTGCCACAGAGTAGCAGGTGGCTGTTCAGTATGAAACAGGAGCTGCGGGAACAGAGGGAGCATTTGGGCAGGAGGGAAACATGCAGAAACAGTCCCAGAGCTCGCAGAAAGAGGAAATAATCTCAACCAGCAAGGGCGACAGTGAGCTCTGGGCTCACTGTGGTAACGGCAGGGTGCTACAACAAAAGGACAAGTCATTTGCAATTGCATGTGTATTTAAGGAAGCAGCATATGCTTTATACATTATACAAAAATATTTTTGTAGTAGTATAACCAACCAGCAAGTTTCTGGTTGGATGGTAGGCTCACATTAGCTAATTGGGGGAAGGAGATCTGCTATTTCAGTGAAGTTTACACATGGATATCCATAGAAAGGCAGCTTTAAAGTAATATGTGATTTGGTCATTTTAGTTTTGTTCTAGGCAAATAATTTCAAGAGGAGACCAAATTGCATAATATAATATAGAATATCTATATAGATTGCAATGATACCCAATTTACCTTTTGTAAGATGAGTGTCAACACTTCAGAAAGCTGTATCAGCAGGCCTGATTACCAGAGAAATGAGGCATCAGGTAATTTTCTAAAATGATGGGACCAAGGCAGTGCCTGAATTTACCATATACGCCAGTGAATTAGAGCAGCCAAGTGTGCTCTTGAAAAAGCCCTTCACTGTCACTCCAGCTCTCAGAGCAGTAAATCTTCTATTCCCTCCTCTAGGATGATTTGAGAAGTAAGCAAATGTGGATCCTCCTGCTTTTCTGTAGCACCCCCCTCCCCACTTCCCCCTTCACTATTTTCACAATATGTTCCAAAATGCTGTGTAAAATAGGTGTTCACAGGTGTTTTTTCACCCCCTTCCTATAAATTTTTGTGTTTACAACCTGTAACCTACATTATTTATCGAAGATTTAATGTCCTTGACTTTTAAAATCATACGCTATGGTAATAATCATCAGTTTGATTTTAAGACAAAAGATACTTTCAGCTGATTTTCAGTATGATTTTTGTTGATTTCCATGGGAGTAACAGCATGTGCCAGGGAAAGAGAAACCCACATCGGATAGTGCAGGCGGGCAGTACAGATCCAGAATCCTGATAAGTGGTGACAGTTTTAAAAGACCCTACTCCTACGTGGCTGGAGCGGATATGTTTTACTCAGTTATTCTGGAGCTGTAAGCTCCAGAATATGTTCTTTCCCATATCAGTTTCACAGTTAAAGAGTAAAAATATTGCATAGATGCACAGGTAAATGTAAAATTGAATAGCAGAAAGAGCAGAGATGTGAAAGTAACAATTTTTACTGGATTCTTGTGATGCAGTTTCTTCCTTGGTTAGGATACTAGAGACTAAAGTGTACAATTTGTAAAAGGAGAGTAAATGCAAAATGATTAATTTATTTAAAAAGATGAGCATCTAAATCAAGGAAACCTTTGTGATTTTCCTTGTAAATAAAAAGGCTTGTTAAAGCAATACAAGTAAGTTTGGATTTCAAATTTCTTTTTCAAGTAGATAATAATTTCAATTTTAGATAATTGCATAGAAACATGAAACTTGGAAGATTCCTTGTCTGGCCTTTCAGCTTCTTTGGTTTTCCTCCAAACTGCAAAATGAGAACTGTATTTACCTAAGTAGGTATAAATATTTATGAATTGTTTTTGAAGATTAATAGTAGCCAGAAGCTGCATAGAATGAGTTGTAATTAATGGGAAACAAAGCTGCTGCTTCTAAGAGAGGAAGAAGCCGCTTTCAGTTTTCAAGTATTGCCTATACGAGCCGCTATTGAAATTTTAAACCTTGCACATGTAAAGCGAGGTGAACAGGACCTTGGATTTAAATCTGCTTTTTGGCAGTTCAGTAGCACATATGAAGACAATTTTGTGAATTTTCGTGAACTATCTGCTTCGTATTCAAGCAGTTTTAACAGCGTCAGCTCTGAATGTTTTCCCTGCCATTGCAGATTTACTTGTGGAGAGGATTGTTTGCCACTCAGTTTGATCTCTGAGTATCTTTTTGTAATACAGCAACAGTAAACAATGGGAAATTTAATAGAACAAAACATTCTGGGCTGCCTAGGAAAAAAAAAATGCTTGTTAAGAGCCTTGCTAAGGGCCGGCCTTTCGCAACTCCCGGGCAGTGGCGATCGGCCTCAAGATGGCGCCTCCCGAGGCCGCCCGCCGAGCCGCGGCGCCGGCCAACATGGCGGCCTCCTCTCCGCGGCCCTGGGCCCTTCTAGGCACAGCGCTCTATGGTGCGGCGCGTTGTGCCCGGGCGCGGAGCGCGGGGGCGCTCTGCCCGCGCGGCTCTGTGGTGGCGCGGCGCGGGGCAGGCCGGGCCGCTGGCGGAAGGGGCGGCTCCTGCGAGCGCAGCGCGGCGGCCCCGGCGCGCTCTGCTCCTCTCCGCTCCGCTCGGGCCTAGCGGCGCCGCGAGGCCTCCGAGCGCTCCCCGAGCCCGCGGCGCCCCCGCTCCCCAGCGCCATCCGCGCCCCGCAGGGGCCGACGCGCCGCTCCATACGCGGCTACCGCGCCTCGGCGAAGGCGGGTGAGCGTCGAGGTCTGCGGGGGAGGAGGGGGGAGGGGAGCGGCAGTGCCCTCGCCGCCTGCCGTGAGGAGGCGCCGCGCGGGGCCCGGTCGGGCCACGCTCCCCGCTCAGCCCCGCGGCGGCGGGAGGCGCCGGGCCCGGGCCTGGCGGGGAGGGAGGCGGCGCGGGGGGGGGGGGGGGGGAAGGAGGCAACGCGGCCTCGCGGCGGCGCTGGCGAGCGGCGGCGCGGGCCCTTCCGCTTCCTCCGCAGCCGCCGCCGGCCGACGGGGGAGCCCGCGGCGCGGCCTCTGCCAACGGCCTCCGGGCCCTCGGGAGCGGGAACGGGCCACGGCGCCCCCTCGGCGCTGCGGTGCCGGCCCGAGCAGCTGCACCTTGGCATGCCCTGCTGCGGGGAGTGGAGGCCTTTGTCTGCGGAGGGAGGAGAAGGGAGTGTTCACGTATGCTTCCTTAATAGCCCGCAAGCCGCTCTCTTCCCTTCTTCCCTTCTTCCCTTCTTCCCTTTCCTGGCTTATGGGAGACAAAACATTAGAATGGGAGTCTTCCCTCTCTTCTGATCAAAATTCGTTTGCCTTTTTTTTTTTTGTTTTGTTTTGTTGTTTTTGTAGTCAGAAGAGAACTGCTGCCCATGCCCTGCATCCGCATTTATTAAAAAGTAACTTAGTCCAAAGCAGGCCTAAAGAAGCAGGCACCGAGTTGCTTCTAAGTTTATTATGAGGGAGCTCTCTTAGCCCTTAGCAGCTGTCTGCTTCTCTCTCTTGAGTAACCATTCGTGTTGTGCTGCCACAGCCTGTTCTTACTCCTGAAGAATGAAGGAGTAGCCAGGTTAAGGTGCAGAGTCGCTTCAGACTGCGCTTTGCATGAGCACAGAATTAGGAGCAAAACTCAAGTTTTTCCTGCTTTGGTGTCACAGGCTTTCAGGACAAACCTGTCGGTTTCAGTAAGCACTTTGTGTTTTTAGACATTAGAGAGTAATAGTTGGGGGTGCAACTCACTTGATTTAGAAATATTCACCAACTGCCATCATCTCAGACAAGTGTAAGCAAATTTTTCTGTTTTATCGGAATACATATTTTTTTGTGTGTTTGACGGTGATACCTTGTGTAGCATGCAGGCAGATCTAGAGAAGGCTATGGAGCTGTGTGAGAAGGGGTTGGATATTCTTCACTGAGAGCATCAGCTTGCTTGAAATAAAAAAAATAATAATAAAAAAGAAGACTTAAGGTGAGATTTTTTCTTTGAGAAATATAATTTGTTTATATCAATAGTAAAATAAGTAGTTTTGGTGGCAAACTGTAGGCTTAGTTATTTTCTGTGGCTTAAATAGCTCAACAAATAGCTTAAGAATCCATAGACCTTCTAGAGAGTGATGTAAAAGCCTGCATAATAGCACTAGAAGGCTTATTTATTACATACGCTGTTTCCAGTTTTTCTTAAAATGTTTGTGGTGCTCAGCTGAACACTTAGATGTGGTTAAAAGGTATAAAATACTCCAACATAACTTAGGAGGAGTTATTGTTTAATCTGTGATACTACATTGATACAGACGTTGAAACCAAATGCCAAAGGCTTGTAAGATTCATAATAAAAATAGTCTTATTCTCAAATAGCGTTTGAACACTTTTACTTTTGAGAGCTTTTCTGTGGACGCTTCAGTGAAACGTAGATGTTACTGAATATGTAGTTATAACAGTTCTTTAACTAGGGTGATATTATATAGCGTAGTGTTATGGACCTAAAATACTCAAAGATTCTGTGTATATTTATATGTGTGTGTATATATATATTGTTTGGTGTAACTAAAGCTCAGCAGCAAATATTGTAACTGCCTGTTTCATACAGACATAGCTGTTCTAAAAATGGTTACAAAATGTTTTGCAGGTTGTGTTTTTTTTAAAAAAGTTACAGTTTATGAAAGCACTTTTAGATACTAATTAGTTCAATCGTGACACTAGTAGAAGTAAGATGGCTGCTGTGAGTAGGCGGTACAATTGCCAGATTTGAAGACACTAGCTACCAGTGGTATTTAACTAATAAGCATGCGTTCTGTTTGACACACATTTGTCACTTTATTAAGGGAAAAAAAAAAGCAAATGAAAAAATAGGTTAAAAAGACATTATAACTTTTTAAAAAAAAATATTATTATTTACATGTCCTGTCATTATTGCCTTGCTAAAGCTTCTCATATGGTCACTCCCATCTTACTCGGTCTTTTGACAGCCAGCGAAATCACAGAAGCATGTGGCCGCAATGTCTGAATGAGTATAGCCATCAGTTCATATACTTTACATTCTTTACGGTCTCACACGCTTCAGCTGAGCCTGCTCTCAGGCCAGCCCTGGGAGCCCATGTGGTTCAGCTGAATATTAAAGCACACTTACTCTGACACAGAGTCAGAACTAATAAGTCTCAGTGGACCTTACCTAACTTTAGGGGCATATGGATATTCCTGTATTCTTCCAAGTTTTGTAATCCCGTAACTGATGCAGCTGGCTCTGCATGCAGCTTTGTTCCACTGGGGGTTATTAACTCAGAAAAGCCACGTATGAAAGCAACCAAATGCCCGGGCCCAACTTGGACTGTTGTAGTTGCTTTTATATCATACTCGCCTTAGCTCATAACTCAAGTTGGATCCAAGCTGCTCTGCTCAGAGTAATCTTAGATATTTTGCCATCCTTGGCATTGTTAATGTGCATCTTGGATAAGCTGCCCAAGGGCAGTAAAGTGTACACCTCCATTAGTGTGTTAGCTCCAAACAGGAACATGCTTGTGAAGCAAGTCTCCAGTCGGCCCCACTTAGCCACCTTCAGTGCACATTGGTTTGCACTATTACAGTAGATGACCTGGATTCCTTTAAGATGGAAATACACCAAAAATGCACTCTTAACTGTCAACGGTCATCAGTCCCCTGGAGCAAACTAGAGCGAGTCTGAAATAAAAACTCCCCCAAAACATGTAGTGTGGACCTTGGGGTTGCGGCTCCAAGTAAGCAACTGTTTAGTTGCTTGCTTGCATGCACAGATATGCTGTACCACCTCCAACTGCTGGGAGGGTCTGTACCTTTCTTGAATCTTCTCTAATTGGTGACAGGAGAAGGGAAAAAAAAAAAGTTCTTTCCTTGCAGCTTCTTGGCTGCTACAGAGAGGTGCATGTATCTTTCTCACCCTTGGATATATATCCCTTCTCTAGTGAGCAATCTCAGACTGGGTTCCTGAGTACTCTATAGGCTTTTGTTTTGTTTTAATATATAGAATAAAAATAGAATTAAACTCCTGTCTTTGACAGCTTCATGTTAGTATTTACAGATAGTAGCAAGACCAAACCTTTCTCCAATTTTTTGTTGATGGTCTTCAGGGCCAGAGGTGTTGCAAAAACAGCCTTTCAGTGTGGAAGAAAAAAGAATATAGTGCTCAGAGTTGATAACTTTTTGGAGCTATATGGTTAGCAGTGCATTTTACATATATCTGATAGAAAATTGAAACACTAAATTTGTTCTGTTCTTATTACCTACTTCCTCATTGGAGGAGTAGCATTTTCTGTGAGTGGTATTTTTTTTTTCCTTTGGATACCAATTAATGTATGTTATATATATGTGTGTGTGTGTGTATATATATGTATGTCTGTGGCTATGCAGGCAAATTTTTTTTTTAGTTGATCGTTTTTCTACTTTTTTTTAGTTAAAGGAGCTTTTCACCTCTTGGTGTTCCACACACAGCCCAAAATGGTGTCTCAGTTGAAATACTCATCAGAGCAGGAGAACCAGCTGCCCCCACAGGCACCCTGAAGAATTACAAGCTTCTCTTGTTAAGGTTTTGTGGCCCTCAGATTGTGTAATACTGCTGTAGCCCTCTTAATTTTTTTTCCTCCAAGTGAAAGAGAAAAATTGTTCGCCAGTTCATCTTGGCAGCTTTTTCTTTGCCCATTTGATTTAAAATTGGAAAAAAAGACAGTATGTATTTAAGCATGTTGTTTCTGAAGAACAGAAAGTGTTTCTGTTTATGCTCTATAAAATTTTATAGAATAAGCTTTTATTTGATTGCTGGAGGAATGCTTCCATTTGCTACCATTGTGACTTATCTTTGGTTGAGTTATGCTATCGAGCTGTATATGTGTATGTATTCCACATGGCGGGTTATGTCTGAAGTTCTTCTCGTGGTTTTTCACTGCAGTGTGTATGTACCCGTGGGCTCGTGGCAACATGCTGGAATGCCAAGTGTGCTTTCACGAGCCTAAGTGCAGAGATCTAGCTTGTGTTACCTTCAGCTGCAGTGCTCCATTTAGTTTCTGGAATTGAGAGGGCAGGCGCTTTTTAAAGACTTGACCATGTAAGGCTGATGAGATAATACTTTGAGAAAAAATACATGCCTCATTAGTTTTAAGAGTGCTCTAATTTTTTCCTCATTGACTGGTGTCCGTTATAGTCAGTAGTATATACATAAAAATAACCATCTTGTGAGCAAACTATAAAATGTTCTCTACTACCTGTGTTAGCATATGAAGCCTCAGCTCTTGGACAAGTTGAACTAAGACACTGGAACTGGGAAGTTAAAAATAAATTGAGAACTCTTTAGGAGAACTCCTCCAAGCTTTTAACTGCCTCTGGGCTGGAATTTGGGAACTTCTGCAATGTCCTTATTACTAAATACAATTCACATTCCATATCTGTTTTGTAAGTGATTGTTTCTTATACACGAGAACAGCTTGGTTTACTGAAAAGTGTATTCCAGGACTAATTCTGTGCTCAGATATGGAGAGAGGAAGAGAAGATTTATTTTTTAAGAAATTCATTGACAAAAGGTTTAATTCAGCATTGGTATGAGAGGTCAGTTATGGTTCTGTTTTTTTGTTCATTCTGAAACACTTTGATAGTGCTATTTTTTCACTGTGAAAGATATTTACTGTATCTGTGACTTAATGGTCATCCAAGGATAGAAAAGTTAGGGTAGTTTCAATTTGTAGTTGAATGTCCATTTAAATATTTTAAATCATTGCAGATACTTATCAGTTACACTGCTTTTGTAATTAATGTTTGGGAACTGACTAGTGCCATGTTTTCTTTTTCTATGTTTTTGATAGTTTGCAACTGCAAGAATGTCTTTTCCACCTCATTTGAATCGCCCTCCCATGGGAATCCCAACGCTTCCCCCCGGGATTCCACCTCCACAGTTTCCTGGCTTTCCTCCACCTGTGCCTCCTGGTAAGTTATGGTAGTATATGGAGCTTTTCTAGAAAGAAGTTACCCTTTGTTATTTAAAATTCTGTTACTTGCAAAAGATATTCTGAGTAAATGTATTTCAGTAACACTAACTGAGTACCACTGCTTTGATAGTGGACTGCAGTTTTCAGTTGATTACAAATAGGGCATTACAACCTTTGGAAATTCTTGATACACTGAACATTTGTGATGTGAAAATATGGCAGCAACTTTCAGAGAATCTTCAAATTGGGTAGAAGCTAGCTTTGTGCTGCCATTCTTATTTAAATATGAAAGAAAATGTAAACAAGCAACAAAAATGTATTTCATATTGTGTTAGATACTTCTGGTGAGGAGCCCAACAGTTTTAGGATCCTTTCATGCTCTAAAACATGATGAATATAGAAGAATGAGGTAGCCCCATAATGAAAGGTTCTGTTGGAGCTTGTGGGTTCTATGTTCAGTTCTCTGTCTTATTGTAGCTTTTTTTTTTTTTTTTTTCTTTTAATCTGGCTGGAGACTTAGCAGGTATCATGGACTTCATAAGGAACAAACAGGTTCGCTAATATGAAGTTTGGTGCATTTGAGGCATCAAATTGCAGAACTTTATTGCCCCCTGTATAAAGTACTACTTTTATATGTCTGTCTTTAAAATAATTTCCTACTAGTTTCAGTGAGTGCGCCTCAGTTTTAAGGCTGTGGGAATTTGGTGGATTGCCTTATGTGGTTCTGCCACATTGATCCACGCCTCGTGAGCCTCCACTTTGGAGACCTTTACTCTAAGGCTGCTTTGCCAGTTGAATCACACAGTGTTCTTCCCTAGGCTGCAGATTATTCTTGGGTTGCAGAGACAATATCTGTGTGCAGTAATCAAGACTTGGGGCATATAGTGGCAGCTTACATGTGTACTGCTCGATATGTAGAGCTTTGTATGTCTGGCGGTACCTTTTCTGATGATGCTCAATATTTCATTTGATTTCCTGGCTTCTGCTTCATATTAGGCTGATAGTCTCAGGGAGCAGATAATTATAGACTTGTCTAAGAAAACTAACTGCATTGGGCATGGTGTTCCTCTGTGCAGAACATGGGCTTCACTTCAGCGTTCTTGATTTTTTTTGTTCTCTCTTGCACTTTTTTTCTTTTTTTAATAATGGGACTGGCTGTGAAATCTAGTCATGCAATATCTTTATCCCTCTCTAGCAGCTGGCATACAAAGAATAACAGCCTTTATTATGAACAGATATTAGTTCACATGATGGTACTTAAGGCTGCCAGTGAATTTTGTAGTGGGAAGAGTGCATGGTTCACCTGAGTAAATACTGTTCTAAATCAAGTTTTAAAGACTAAGCCAAGTGCTTAGCAGGTACAAAGCTTCTAGATTGAGGCTTTCTATGTGTCTAGTATTAAGCTGTTTTGTAAATAATGCGAAGATAAATAAGAACAGGACCAGATATCATATTCTTGATAAATAAGAACCTGACCAGAATCTACTTGCTGTATAGTGTCAATGAGCTGTGCTCGAATGCTTAGGAAATACTGGTAGTTTTCAGTACTGTGGAATTTTTATTTGACCAGAATTGTTTTCTGGTTTGGAAATGATGTCTACAATTGATTAATTTATGTTCATTAGCAATCTTAATAAGGTAGTTTAATATTAATATCTTGTCTTTCTCAGGGACCCCTATGATTCCTGTGCCAATGGGCATTATGGCTCCTGCTCCAACTGTAAGTGTTATACTGGAGATGAAATGATAGGCAAATAAAATTATAGTCATAGAATCCTTAAGGTTGGAAGGGACCTTTAGAGGTCATCTAGTCCAACCCCCCTGCACACACAGGGTCACCCAGAGCACGTGGCACAGGACTGCGTCCAAGCGGGTTTTGAAGATCTCCAGAGAAGGAGACTCCACAACCTCTCTTGGCAACCTGTTCTAGTGTTCTGTTATCTTCACTGTCAAGAAAATTTTCCTCAAGTTCCTGTGGAAAATGGAGAGTAAAGCTTTCATACTTCTTAATAGATGGGATAGTAGTATTTCTCTGTTTTGCTGTGTTTCACCTGAATTCATATTGTAAAAGAAACTGCCTAGGTTTGAATGCAGCTATTCTAATAGTGTTAATTTCTGACCTGAGCAAAGCTTGAAAACATGTCTGTACTTGCTAGCTGCAGTACTGGAGCAATTGCTGTTCTTCAAAAAGATTACCCTGAACTACAATGATTTAGGCAATAGTACCTTGTGCTCATGCATGGCCTAGCTGTGCAGTGTGGTCAGGTTCTAAATCTTTCAAGACTGCTGACCCAGCAGGGTGCTCTGGAGTCATTGCCTAATCCAGGTTTATGAGGGCATCATGCTTCACGATTGAGTTGGCTAGAAAGGTGTGTGAGCAGCTTACAAACAAATCCCCTTTTTCCCATTTGATATGGGAAGGAAGATTTGGGTGCAATGCACGCTTGCAGAAGAGTATATGAAAATAGTTCTTTTTTTTTTCCTGATTGGTAAGAAGACTTCCAATTAATGAAAATAAATGGGCTCTTTATACTTTAAAGTTTTGCTCCTTGGATTCAAAGTGCCATTACCATTTTTGACTTTTGCGTCAGTGAAATCTCCCCCAAATAATACGTTTTGAATGGTTCACATTCTGTTACACAAGAATATGCTCACAAAAAGCAGTGTATATAATACCAAGATGGAGCAAATGCATTATTCACAGTCCTGAAAGTTAGTTTAATTAAAAATAACCTCATTAAAAGGATTAAAGTGCATATGTATTGTCAGGTGGTAGGTGGAAGGAGAGATGCAGCAAACTAGAACAGATCATCATGCCCATCTTTGTATGGTCTATTTAACAAGTGGTTGCTCCTTAACCAAAGCGAGAGGCTATAATAATGGGTTTATATTGCCGTAGTAAAGCAATAGTGCCTATTCAGTCCACAAGAGCTTTAAGGCTTGTCATGAGTCCTTTGAGGCCTTTTATTTGAGTCAGAGTTACTTTTCTATTGCAGTTTGCTTTTTTAAGAATCCAGTACAGGATTCTTATTATCAGCTTCTTGTTAGGTGAGTTACTTCAACTTTCTGTGAGTCAAATGTCTGATCGTGTGTGCTGATCTTGATACTCTCATTAGCGACAGATGGGAGGGATATTTTTTTCCTTACTTACTTTGCCAGAAAAAGTCAGTCTCTTTTTGTGCTGTGTTTTTTTTTTGTTGTTGTTTGTTTGTTTAAAAAAAGAGAGTTAGCCTGAACTATTTATGGTATCTCACTCCATAAGCATAGCTAATGCTCGTATAAAAACTTAATTCTGAAATATAATTTCCAATTCTTTTGTCTTATGGGTTTAAGTCTCTTAAAACTATGGGGGGAAAAAAAAGCAACAAAACCCCACTTCCTTATAATCTCTTCTCTTTCTAGGTGTTAGTTCCTACCACAGTGTCTATGGTTGGAAAACATTTGGGAGTCAGAAAAGAACACCCTGGCTTAAAAGTCAAAGAAAACGATGAAAACAGTGGTCCCACTACCACTGTTTTTGTAGGCAATATTTCTGAGAAGGCCTCAGACATGCTCATAAGGCAGCTTCTAGCGGTAAGTGCATTGCACTGCTTGTTAAATATTATTGTTGGCTGGTAAATAATGACTACTAGAAAGTAATGTGTTGAAACTAAAAGTAAATTTTTTTCAACTCCCTTGAATAGTGCCCATTAGTGCCCTTGAGTTTTAAGTTGGTAAATACTCGAAGAGCACAACTTTTTTTTTTTAACCTATACATTGGACATAAATTATTTCTAGTAGTGTTTATGCTTTTCATATCTGTTTCTTCGCAACAATAGTTGCAAGTAATAAAGCTTTTTTCAATGCTCTGACCAGAGTAGATGTTTAATAAATATTATTTATCTTTAATGCAGAAATGTGGTTTAGTTTTGAGTTGGAAGAGAGTACAAGGAGCATCTGGCAAACTTCAAGGTAAACATTTGTGCTTTTAATAATCTCTGATCAGACTGCTGTTTTTATTACTGGTGACTTTTCAAATATATATCTGAGGCATTTCTATCCTAATACTTTTACAGATTAATATAGGTATTGTATACAGTACTTAACTGCTAAGTATTTTGTGGTAAAGAGTTAATATCTTCTGTCCTTGGAATCAAAAAAGAAATGGGGGGGTGGGGAAGAAAGATTCAGAGTATTTCTTGGATGTTCAGCTTTCTGTTCAGAAATAGAGTCAAGGGTTTACAGACCCATCCCTAAGAGAGGTTTACTAACCTGTATTTACCCTCAGAAAGGAGATTTGCTGCAGCATTCTTAGGCAGTCTGTTCATTTAAAATATTAGTCTGTTCCTGCTTAACTGCTAAGGAGGTTTTCCTGATATCCAAACGAGTTTATCTTTTCTCCCTTTCCCCAAATTGAACTGATTTTTTTTTCCTTCCTCCTTTGACCTTTCTTCACTGGATACAGGAAGCATTTTGATTGTTCTTTGCTGCTGCATTTGGTTGTCTCTTAAAAAATGGGGGTTGGACTAGATGATCTCTAGAGGTCCCTTCCAACCCTAAGCATTCTATGATTTTCTTCAATTTTTTGTTGTATCATACTTCTTATTTACTGTGGTCGTAAGATCTTTTTCTCATTTAATTACGACTTTCTTTACCAGTTGTGAAGAACCAAATTTGAAATATCCTTCTAGCTTAACAGTGACCTACTGGTTGACATCCTTGGCCTTCAGATAATTGCAGCTCCACAGTACTTTCATGCAGACTTCATTTCCTCAGTTTAGAAAGTCATGTCAAAAGCCTTACAAACACAGAATACGTTTAATTCTATTCACAAGGCCATTAATGATGTCAAAGATTAATGCAATGACTGATCTTTTTGACTGTCTTTTTTATGATGTATATTCCTGGCTTTAAAAAAAGGCATAGGCTTAATGATTCAAAACACTTTTTTTGTTTCCTCAAAATAAATTACCTGAAGAGATTCTTATATTTAATTTCAATCATCTCTTTTAGCCTTTGGATTTTGCGAGTACAAAGAACCAGATTCCACGCTACGAGCACTGAGACTACTCCACGATCTCCAGATTGGAGAAAAGAAGCTGCTAGTCAAAGTTGATGCAAAGACAAAGGCTCAGCTAGACGAATGGAAAGCAAAGAAAAAGGCCTCTAATGGGGTATGTATATAATGTGTGACTTGAGACTGCTGAAATAATACTTGCTAGATAAGATTGTAAGCAGGTCTTGGAGATTCTATTCTTGACTCTGCCCTTAGTTAACTTTAGGATTTTTCAGAAATGACATTAATGAGTCTGAAGATACAGTGAAGTCCAGTGGAGTCTAAGCCTCTCATTTGCAAGCACACTGGAAAGTTTCTAATGTGTTGACTACTATGAGTAAACACACTTGGTTATTTAAAATTGATTAACCATGTAGCTATTCTGAGTAAATTTACATAGCCATGTAAATCTATTTAATTGTGTTTTATGTTGGAACTAGAATGGAATTAGAATGGAAATGCAAGTCATTTCCATTTAACGGACTTTTAAAATCATGGCAGTAGTTCAATGTGTCGCCAACTTCTCCGCAAACTACAACTGAATCTCTAGAATGAATTTTGTAATCCATTCTAAAGCTTAGTAACACATGCCCTATGTTATGAATCTGCCGCTCCATCTTTATTCATGAACTATTAAAAGTTTTTAAACTCAAGTAATTGTTACAGTGGCAGACACTGTAAAACCTATATAAAGATAATCAGGGTTTCTCCCCTCCATCCTGCAGTGGTTTTCTCTCCTTTTCATTCATATGTTCTAGAAGTAGATCATTCTATGCAGTTATCGAATAGTGGACAGCTTACAGGCAAATCCCATGTTTAGGAGATGGGGAAATATCTATGTTTTTGTACTCTTGTTTTCTAAGGATAAAAGACATATATTGGTCACTGGTTATCTACTAATTCTTAACTTTTTTAATGTTTGTATATTCTGGAATATACAGATTATAGTGGGGTACAAAAATACTGAGCTGCAGAATATGCATTGAAATGAATTTTATCAATTTCTTTGCTAAAATAATGTATCTCTCTTTATAATCTAGTTTTTGGGTTTGCTCTTTAACTATTTTAAGATTGTGCACATACCTTAAGGTATTTACTGTTTACAGAAACTACTTTGTGTAAAGTGAAAGTGAACAGAGGTTCTTGTTCAGAAAGCTACATCAGATTTGCTCTTAAAGCTATGTAGAGTGTAGTGGGGACACATAGTTTCATTTCCTTTTACTTAAAGAAGAGGCATAACGATGACTTGAAGCACTTTCGACCCTCTATCCAGCCTATGGAGTTAAATGCAGTGGCTCAGTAAAGCAGAATACTAAGTACATGAGCATAGAATGGAGTAATACATTAACTGCTAACCTATGTTAGGAGAAAGCGTGTGATTTGCCTCCCCCTTCCATTCTAGGCCTCCTTGTTTCCTGTTGGTGTCACTTGTAATATCTGTGCCTTACAGCTGGAACTGTGCTCAAGGTTAAAGTAGCACTGAAGTCTTTGGACATCTCATGCATTTTGTTTTCTGTGTGTTCCTTTGGGTTGTTGAGGATGGCTACAGTAAAGCAACGGGTGCTGTTTGTGTCTTTGAAGTTGCATTTTGTCAAAGACAACAGTAGATGCCTATTTTGCTTAGAGAGTGAGATTAGCTCCAAGTGTCTTTTCATAAGCAGAGAAAGTCTGGAGCTGCTGAGGAATTTTTATCAAGCATATTTTATCGTGCCACTGTGGTTTCTTTCAATTAACCTGTGCCTGCCATCGCTGGTGCCACTCAGATTCCAAGGTTGCAGCTTTCTGTAATATTTTATTAAGAAATCAAACACATGCTGCAAAGCGATCTCTTAGAGCAAATTTCTTAGAGCCAAGCAAACCTTTATCTAATTAGATCCTCTCCCTGATCACTTCTTCTCCCTGGTCCTCTTCAATTACGCTCTCTGTCACTGTCTTTAGCTCTTTTCAGCCTGTTCCTCCTTGGCTTGGTAACCTCTTCAGCTCCAACTGAATCCTCCCTTCCCCCTCATTCTTAGCTGCTGTTCCATCAGACCCTTTCCTCCCCTCGTCCCACCCACCACCTATCACTTGATGGCATACCCAGATGGATTCTAAGGTAGGATTCCATTTTTTTAAAGGATGGAGGGGATTGAGAAGCGGGCAGACTTACTTAGTGTGCAGGTTAGTATGTTATATTCTTTCACGTAGCGGTCACCGAAAGGCACTTTGTGTTTGTTCCCCTTTCTCCCTATGACATCGAAAGGGGCAAAAGGTGAGAGGAATCATGAAGTAATCAATCAGCAACAATAAGAAAATGTTTGCCTTGTGAGGAATACTTTCTCTGACAATATTTCTTCTATTATAGATCTCCTTTTATATGTTGCAACTTTAAATTTTGAGGTAGATATTTGTATTGCATGGCACTAAAGTAGTAGGCTTTGAAGAATTGCTGTTGAAATGTCTTAAAGCTCTGAAGGAAGGATGGTATAAACTTTTGACCCAAACTTGGATTATAGTGATTACCTTTCTGTGAAAGCATGTGCTGTTTTTCCTGTCTACCACTTCAACCACTATGTATCTGTTCTGTTTTTTTTACACAGTCCTACAGTTGCTCTTTGCAGTGATTCTGCATGTAAAACTGTATGATCTCTTGTCTCTGCTTGTGTTAAAAGATCTGAGTAATACACTGCACAGCTGATAGCTATTTTTAAGTTATTAATAAATGCTCTAGGCATATAAATATGATGATCAAAGATGAATTTTTGAAATAAAACTAATATTTTCAATTTATTGATTTCTCTTCCTTTGCCATTTTCTCCTTAGAACTCCAGACCAGAGACAACGAATGATGATGATGAAGCACTGGATGAGGAAACGAAGAGAAGAGATCAGATAATTAAAGGGGCCATTGATGTCTTAATACGAGAATATTCCAGCGAGCTCAATGCCCCCTCCCAGGAATCTGACTCTCATCCCAGGAAGAAGAAAAAGGAAAAGAAGGAGGACGTATGTGTTTTGATTTTGGACAAAACAGATTTTTCTTCAGCTCACCTTACATAAGGGCCAAACCTTGTGCAAATACTATAAGCCTAAACTTCTGATGAGAAAACAAATCAACAAGCACTGAAGTCAGCAGCAGTTTCGTGTTTTAAGCTGAAATATAGTCAGTCATAGAAACTTTCCCTTCAGGATGGTTTAGGGGTCTAAGCACCTAGACTTCTTGGCGCAAGAGGCTTGAATCTGGGCAGGTTTCAAACAACCTTTCATCCTTCTGAAGGTGGAAATGCTGAATTCAGTGCAGTGTAATGTGTGTGTGTGTGCTCACACATAGGTTTTTCCAGACAAGATCTTTAAAAACGGCTGAAAAGAGTTCCTGCATACCTTGCATTGGCATTGAAAGATGCGAGGGCATTTTTTTTTTTTTTTTTTTTTTTTTTTTTTAGTGGCAGGAGTTTGCTCTGGTGGTTTTTGACAAATTCTTCCTCTCCTTGCTTATCATATGCGTTCTTGTAGTGTGCCTTGATTCAACTGGCTGCTGCTGTCTCACCAAACGTGGAAGCATTTTGGTAGTTGCTTGTGTGTATACTTAAACTTTTGAGGAATCCTTGAGGGATGAAAGGTGCCTTCTAATCTTACTACTTCACAAAATCACTCGACACAGATGTCGATTTAGCTGTGTTGATCAGCTGGTTTTCCTGTATTGTGTAATGTGCCAAAAAATGTTAGGTAAAAATGAGTGTTCTGGTGCTGCACCTGCTTCTACGAATGGTCTTCTTAATGCATTAAAGCAAACTCTGGAGAAGAGGGAATAAGAATGAGCAATCTCAGACTTAAGCTTTTCCAACCAGGTTTCTAACCTGGTGGTCTCTCTCACCTGCCATGCCTCACCTAATATACAAGAGACTGGAGAATTGTTTTTCCAGGATTTTTACTCACTTAAGTCTTTTGCAAAGTGCCATTCCAAGGCAATAAGGCAGTTTCAACTGCTCATGGGGTGTATGTGTGGTGCAAGATGGGGTGCACATCTCCCTCAGGGAGCGAGTGCATCTGCCCCCACAACATTGGTAGCTATGGCTAACCTGAGATAACGAGAGTGCTGAGCTGAGAATCTGTTTCTTTCCTCTCCCTTCTCTTGGGAGAAGATGCTTATTGGATGGGAATTTAAGAATGAGTCATTGTCTAATGCTATGAGCTGTATATTTTTTAAAGAAGCATTGTAACCATGTTAATTGTGTTGTGGGTACATATATGACCTCATGGTATATATATGACAGGTAGCTCAAACTGAAAGAGGCCATCACAGTCTTAAAGCCTTGAGGATATTGTTGGGATGGAGAGATTCTGCTAGCTCTGTGTGATCTAGAATGAGACTGACCTGAGCTAGTCAAGTAGACAAATATACTCTTTTTAAAATATAGCACTTGCGGGTTGAAATTATACCCCATCCTTCCTTTCCTAGAGGGAAGGAGGAAAGGAAACTTGAAGGTTGCCCTGTTTGGCCTGTGTGGATAGAGCTGGGAGTAAAGAGGTGGTCCTAGCTCATTGTTCTCTTGCCCTTAAAGGAGAGGGGAGAGAAGGACTGTTGGGTGGGGGGAAGAAAATGGGGAAAGTGGATACAGACCTTTGTGTGGAGGGTGGGATCTATTCCCTAAAAGACTTGGGGTGAAGAAGACTCTAGCTGGTGTTAGCGGCAGAGTCTGTGATTAGTTTTTCTGGATGAAGCCATGACTGATGTGGGGCAGATGAAAATGTATGGGGGGAAATGAGAATGAGTGGAATCTGTTTTTTGGTTTTTGTTTTTTCTCTTCAATTTCAAGCATGGGGGAACCTCGCTAATTCGCATTAACTACGAGGATGCTTAAGGTGCAATTTAACAAATTTTGCGAATTAGCGAGTAAATGAATTCAAGACTTATGCACCACAAATATACTGATTGTTCATTTTGACAAGTGTAGCTTAGTCTTATTTATGACTTTATCATAGCATGCTAATATGCTGTAGTATACTTTGTAATTTGGTGAAGTCTTACTAATATGAGACTCACTCTATATTTCAATAGTTTAGAGAAGGGAGAATTAGCGAGGTTCTTCTGTAATTTTGTTGAAACTAAGAAATGAGATCACAGCAATACAATATTGCTTTCTAGTGCAAACATACAAAACATTGTTTTTCAGAGTAGTGTGCAATCTATTTTTAAAAAAAAAAATCTCCGTGGATTTTTCCGCAGATTTTCCGCAGATTTCCAGTGGCCCCACTGATACCTTATCCACTCATCACCAAGGTTCGTTTACATTGTAGGCTTTGACAATGACTATGTTTACTGCTAGTTGCCAGATTTGTGACTCTTGTCCATCTGATTTTTTTTTTTTTTAATTTTTTTTTCACTCATTAACATCAGACTGTCAGGTTTGGTACTGCAGAAGGACTTTATTTATCTTTTACAAGACTGGTTGAAAACTTCTAACCTTCAGCTTTTCTCTTTTTGTTCTGTGTCTGTACAGATGGCTTTTAATGCTTTTCCACCTGTCCCCTTGTTTTTTAGGAGGATATAAATGCTATAGAAATGGAGGAAGACAAAAGAGACCTGATATCAAGAGAGATCAGTAAATTCAGAGACACACACAAGGTAGTATTCTTGTTTTTACACTTAATACAAATTAGGCTTTTTCGAAATCCAGAAAAACACTTTTAAAAATGTAGCTGTACATTGCAATATCACTTAAAATGCTGTTTGTATTAGGTTTAATATACGTAGTTCTTTAGAAATCAACAAAAGACAAATGCCGCGTTAAAGTGGCCCTTGATGGCTTTATGCTAAGATTTTTTGATTGCTACTGATTACTTTGCAGTCATCTCACTTTAACATGAATAAAGGCAACTTAAGTTTCTACACATACATTAAGTCAAGATACTTATAACTAAATAAATGGGGCTGCAATATAAGACATACACTTGAGTGTGTTTCTGTAGGTAGATTTATAACATAATCCAAGATTTTATGAAGAGTTGAAATTTGAATAAATTTAAGTCTTTTATTTTAATAGTTCTAAGTTAAGAGTGGGGGAAGATTAAAACTAGGTCAGTGGTTACCAGACTTACCAAAATTTAGATGCATGGAAGAACTGTAAATTCCCATTAAGCTAATCTATTCATTGACCCCCACCATTATGATAGAGATCATATGGTGACTAATGCAAGATGAAACTCACAGCTTGGAAAGTAACATGGAATAGGATGTAAGTATGAGCTTCTGTTTTTTATTATACTTATGGATGCCCCCTCAGAAAAATATGCAAAGGGGTAACTGGCTTGGAAATGTTTGTGCATATCAAATCCCACCTGAGGATTCCCATGTATAGAAGTTTCTGTTAATGTTAGTGCATCTGTGAATGTTTCTGCTTTGGAGAATGGTGCTTATGGATAGTGAAGCACAACTATGCATGTAATGTTCTTATTTTAATGTTTAGCTTAAAGATGGTATTATTTTTCCCCAAGACTGGGGCCCACAGAAGTATCAGCAGGCTCCTCTTTTGAGCACACGCTTTGATTTCAAAATACCCCAAGTCAACATTAATGAAAAAGTTGAAGGTAGAGCAAGGTGAAGTATGCCTGTGTTATTCACCTTTACCTTGTGTATTCTTTGGGGAGGTACCATGTTGTTATACAGCTGTATCAATGTAAACACAAGTGCCTGTATGTTGCTGGAAATACATATATTCAGTTTTTGTCTCAGCTAAGTTGGAAATAAAAACCTGCGGGGGAAAAAAATCTAGGAGAAAGCATCTGGAGAAGCTCAGTAATCGAATGTGAAACTGGTCACTGGTGGAATTTCAGTAGAATTGTGTTTAATTCCAAGCCCTAACAAGTCACTGGTATAAAATGCAAACAAGTCATATGCTTAAAAAAAAAAGCAAACAAAAAAACCCAACAAAAACAACAACAAAAAATGCTTCATTGTTTCAGAAGCTGTTTGGCATTTTAGTGCCTTTAATCTGTATTATTTGGGGGACTGTTTTGGGTCTCTTAACATTAAAAATCAACTTAAAGTAGTCATTGTGTATATTGGATATGACATTTAAAAGGGGCTGTTGAATCTCATGCAGCTGGCTAGTGAGCACAGTGAACCTTTGCATGTTTTTGGTATGAGATTATAAAACAATAACCACAGACTGTCAGGGTATCAGCATTGCAGGGGGCGTCCATTTACAGCACGGACGAGTCTGAAGAGAGCTCAAGGTAAGATCTATAATTCTTCTACCTGTTCATTTCTCTTCATTGCTTCAGTTTATCTGATACCGTTCCCATCCCATTACCCTTTCAGATCTTCTTGTTTAGGTTGATAGAATTTGGTGAGGTCAGGTTTTGATTACAAGAGAGACCATTTTTTCAATTGGATTTTAAGAAAGTGAACCTACAAAACGGATTTGAAACACCAAGATTTTTTGTGTGTATATATTTACATATATGTATATATTAAAAAACACTCTCTTGAGAAATTTTCTTTTCTCACTGTGAACAAAGAGAGTGGTAAAAAAGCAGAAGTCCAACCAAAGAAATTTTTATTGGAACATCTAAGATCACCTGTAAGTATCAACCACTTCAGCATATAAGCTTTTTTTTAATATGAAATTTGAGGTAAGTTGGATTTTTAAAAGTGGCAGCCTGATTTAACATCTGACCATACAAAGGTTTAACACACAAAGTTCTTATATAGCCCTATAGGAACTGGTTTTCAGCGCAGTATATTCTGTAGAATTTAAGTTCTGTTTTTCATATCAGTTTTCTACCAATTTCCTGCCATTTTTAGTCCCTTTTTCCTTTTGTGATTTCGATGTATCCAACATCGGTTTGCCTGTATTGTGCTATCAATGCAGTGTAGTTTGACTGGATACATTGATTGCTAGTGAATTAGCTTTATTTCTGTAATCCTTTGTTGGTTCTCTGGTCCCTGGCCTATGGCAGAAGAATGCATACCAGGTAAGATTGCTTTTTAAAGTTGTCTTAAATGCTTTGTTTAAAAGAAAGAAAAAAAAAAAAAGAGAGAAAATGCTATTTCATTGTTCCGGTTTTTAATTTCATTTCAGTGGTGGTAAATGTGGAGCCAAAGGGGATAAACCTGTTTTTTCTGCTCAAAATACATTCCAAAAATGTGGTGCTATGGGTGTTATCACATCCATTAGGTTGAAATTTGGTATATTTGGTTGTTATTTGGTATATTTGTGAACCGTGTACTTGCTCTTCCTCCCAGAAACATAGCTTATAGGCAAGGTTAATCCAGTGTTGGCGGTCCATGTCCTAGCACAGCATCTGTAAGTTAACACATAACAATTGCTTCCAAGGATGGATTTATCTATCATTCTGTTCATGTATTTTCTATTGTCTTATAGGAATTCTGGTCATAGGAACTGTTTTTATTTGAAAAAAGTGCCAATTTTATACAATTTTTAGTAGAACTGTAGCAGGTAACCCTTTAGCTTCTGTGTTTCAAAAGAGCTATTTCCAACCTTTATTCCGCCCCCCCCCTTTTTTTTTTCTCTTTAACTCTCTCCATCTTGCAGTGGTGAAAGTTAAGGATTCCATTCTTACCAATTAGCAGTTAGACTTTTTTTTTTTTTTTTTAGGGAGGGGAAAAGGGGAAAGGTGGCAGCTCTCATCACTGTTTAACCACATGCACCATGTGTAAGTGGATAAATTTCTTTACCCAAGTTTTCATATAGGATGGTTTTGGTCTGCCAAGGCTTCTTGGGAAACAATTCACTGTTCCAGTAAGCATTCCACTCGAATATAATTTTTCTTTCTAGTTGAACAGAATTAATTTTGTCAGCTAAAAGCTCACTTTGCTTGTACCCAAGTGGCTTATTTCACCTATGGAATTTGTTGCCCACCTGAACCATGATTGGCAGTGCACTGTGTATGTCCAGTTTAGTCAACTTATATTACAAGGTCAGGCCAGCCCTGCCCTGCTAAGGTTGGAGATTGCTGGTCTGTGTAGATCTATGCTTTTGCACGAAATCTAGTCTTGTGATTGCTGCATTTTGATTTCATACTTAACAAGTTCAAAAAAAAAAAAAACCCCACCAAACCCTATGTAATATTTGAAAATCAGTGGCGGTTTTGGTATTTCCATTACCAGCCTTGTGTGTTGCGCCGGGAATATCCAGTTTCTATAGCTATGAAATTAACTGTGAAAGTTCTCTTGTTGGTTTTTAGAAACTGGAGGAGGAAAAAGGCAAAAAGGAGAAAGAAAGACAGGAAATTGAAAAAGAACGCAGAGAAAGAGAAAGGGAACGGGAGCGTGAACGAGAAAGGAGGGAGCGTGAAAGAGAAAGGGAGCGTGAACGTGAACGAGAGAAGGAGAAGGAACGGGAACGAGAACGAGATAGGGATCGTGACCGAACTAAAGACCGAGACAGAGACCGCGAACGGGACAGAGACCGTGACAGAGATCGCGAAAGGAGTTCAGATCGCAACAAGGATCGGAGTCGATCAAGGTCAGTACCTCGGGGATGCTGTCTGACTGCTACGCTTTTCCTAGCATTTAGTGCAGATAGTTCACTGATGAGTGCCCATTCAAAAAACCATCTTATCTGGAAGTTCAGTTTATACTGAACCTTTATAACCTTTATGAAGCTTTTATAAGCAGGAAGTCAGATTTTAGAAAATGCTGCATTTATGCAGATCTGAAGAGTACTTTTTTTTTCCCCCCACAGTATAGCAGTATAACAAGTCATACGCAGCAAGCAAGCCATGACTCAAATGTGCCTTTTTCTCTAGAATCTTATTCTTGTCTGTAATGAGTAGTGATATTCCTACTTGAGGTTCTTTCTCTGCTTCTGTTATCTTTTAGCTGCTTAACCTAGTTTTCTCTAGATTAAGTAGTTTTTATGTTTCTTGATGCATGCGTGTATATATATGTGTGTGTGTGTTTAACAAGAAGCTTGCTCTTTCAGTCTGCGACTAGTTTTGTCAGGCTCTAGATAATTTCATCCTCTTTAGCAGAGTAAAAAGAGCTGTATCATTTTAAATTGAAAGGTCCTAGTGTCTGGAAGCCCTGTAAACATGAAGGATTTATAAAGTGAACTTTTTTTTTCTGGGTGTTTTTGTGTTTCACTTGGGTCTGTGGGTCTTAGCTGTCTGTGAGGGAAGCACTAACACACACTGGGAGCTGCCATGTACTCATTCTTGGTTTCTGTGGACATCCCTTCTTAATGATCAGAGTGCTCAAACAACTACAAACTTGAATGTATTTGAAGTGTTGATTTATGACAATTGATGTGTTGGCTAACCATTTTGTACAATTGCACAAGGGAAATAACTTGTAAAATATTACAAATAGTGCATTAATCCATTCCGTGTGTGAGTGGAGATGAAGCTGAATACTTAAATTTGGAATTTTTCTGTTCTTTAGAGAGAAAAGCAGAGACAGAGAAAGGGAACGAGAGCGAGAACGGGAAAGGGAACGAGAGCGGGAACGAGAAAGGGAACGAGAGCGAGAACGGGAGAGAGAACGAGAACGGGAACGAGAACGAGAAAAGGATAAGAAGAGAGATCGAGAAGAAGATGAAGAAGATGCCTACGAGCGCCGAAAGCTAGAGAGAAAACTTCGGGAAAAAGAAGCTGCGTACCAAGAGGTAATCTTTTTTTTTTCCTTAAAGGGGTTCCCGAGAGGAAAATATTACTTCTCACAGGTGATAAAGACTCTTTTAGTGTAAGAGTGTAAGGTACAAAACCATTTATTCTCCCTTTTTTTTTCCTAAATACATTTTTAATCCTGTGATTGTACCAGTTGGGACACAGTACCTAAATCTCAGAAGAACATTAGATTTCTAATTCCAAGGTTTAAAATTATAAACAGCTTGCTAACTTCAGTGAAGTGTTTTTCTAAACAGTAATCTAAATCATTCTGTATACTGTAGCTGTTTTTAATGTTTTTGAAATTGTTGTATTTATTTTTCTTCTGTTACAGCGTCTTAAAAACTGGGAAATCAGAGAACGGAAGAAAAGTCGAGAATATGAAAAAGAGGCTGAAAGGGAGGAAGAAAGAAGAAGAGAAATGGTAAGGCTTTCCTTTTTCTTTGTCTTAGATTGGAGCATTCTGTTGCTTTCTTTATAGTTAGTGATAGGGCTCTGATTTGGCATAGCTGCATATGCGTTTGTGCAGACTTGAGTTAATAGACTTCTAACAGATAATGTCTGATTAGAAGTTGAAGTACTACTGAGAGTCTGGAAAACACAATTTAGCAGTGCGGGTCTTGCAGAGGCAAAAGAAAGAGTCACACAGCTACAAAATACCATGTTTTTGATCATCATGTTTTACTATGTCTGTGACCTATATTTCTGTCAGATGTTTAGCAAAATCTTTGTTCTATTCTATGCAGATTAGGGCAGACTTCTGCTTACAAGCTGCTCATGTGCCTGCATCTCATGTAATATCTATGCACTGAGTAAATTTCTGTCAAATTTACTACCTGTGAAGTTATCAATTATTGAAATAATGCTCGAGAATTGTCTGAAATGTTACCTTTGGAAGACGGAGACTTCTGTGATCTCATAGTTTTGTCTTAAAGCTTTAAAGCAGCTTTTGAATGATGGCGATGCTCATCCTCTTTGAGACAGAAAAGAGAAGCAAAAAAGCTATTAAAAACCTTTCGAAATGTTAACAACGGAATAACACTCTGCAAGCCAGAGAGATTATACCAGTAGATGTAACAGATGTACTATATGCTATAGAACATACAATATCAAATTGACAGATTCTAAGAAGATTTATGTCATTTCGAAGTCTTTCAGTTTTTCTGGCTGAAAAAAATCTGTGCTTTTAGTTTAAAGCTTAGTATATATTAAACTAATTTGCTAGTAGAGCTTATAAGTTAAAATTATCAGAAAGACAAATATCATTTTGCAGCATTACTTATGCCTCGATTCTTGCAGGCAAAAGAAGCCAAACGGTTAAAAGAATTCTTAGAAGATTATGATGATGACAGAGATGATCCAAAGTACTACAGGTACGTCTTCAGTTGATCCCTGGTAAGAAACTTGTCATTGTGTGTTTTGTCAAAATTGTTGGATTTATGGTCACAGTTTTATGGAGTTACCATTTGTGAGATTGCTTTGATGTAGGGGTTGTATAACTAAATTCTTTCTTAGCCACTGGGTAAGTGGCAGAGGGGAAAGGGAAACTTACTGCAACTTACTGATGCTTAGTAGTAGCTGCTGCTTCCTATTGCTTAGCTCGAGTCAGAGCAAAGGACTGTCTTATTTCAAAATAAGGGGGATTGCAGGGGAAGGAGTAAAAGTATAGGAATGACTAAAATTAGAATCAAACTAATTTATCATAATAGGTCGTTTCAAGAACCAATTGAGGAAATCAGCAGTCATATTCTGTACATCTGTTTGATAGGATGCAATGAATACTGTATAGTTGCATAGGGAACTGGTATCCTAAATTCTTATGTTACAAAAAACAGAGGACTCTATCTGCTCTTGTGGATTTTATTTTTATTGAATGAGAGATGCGTTTGTACTGGATGTTTCTTGCTTTGTCATACGTGTTTCTAACTGGAATGCTCTTTAAGTGTAAATTCTGTCTCTGGTAGGGGTAGTGCTCTTCAGAAGAGGCTACGAGACAGGGAGAAAGAGATGGAAGCAGACGAACGGGACAGGAAAAGGGAAAAGGAAGAATTGGAAGAAATTCGGCAGCGCCTCCTGGCAGAAGGACACCCAGATCCAGATGCAGAACTCCAGAGAGTAAGTAGCTGTTGGTCTGATCTAAAAAAAAAAATAAAGAAAATGGTAGTCCTTTGGCATTACAGTGATACTGAGCAAAAATAAAATCTGATTTAATGATATTTTTAAGGGGTAAGGCCAGTAAGAACAATGGAAACAGAACAAAAATCTCCTTTCCAGATCTATTTTCGTATGGCATTTAAAAAAAAAACATTAGATTTGAATTAATGACAGTAGTTGTATGTATTTGTCTAGTTGGACATGGACTTATTAAGGAAAAGGAGGATCTTTAGGTTCTCTCAAGTAGTTCTATTTTTAAGAAAGCTTTTTTCTTTCTTTCTCTTTTTTTTTTTTTTTTTATTTTTCTGATTGTTTCATTGAAGATGGAGCAGGAGGCTGAAAGGCGCAGGCAGCCGCAAATCAAGCAAGAGCCAGAGTCTGAGGAAGAAGAGGAGGAAAAGCAGGAAAAAGAGGAAAAAAGAGAAGAGCCAGAGGAAGAGGAGGAGGAGCCTGAGCAAAAGCCCTGTCTTAAACCAACTTTAAGACCCATCAGTTCTGCCCCATCTGTTTCTTCTGCTAGTGGAAATGCAACCCCTAACACACCTGGTGATGAATCTCCATGTGGCATTATCATTCCTCATGAAAATTCACCTGATCAACAGCAGCCAGAGGAGCATCGGCCTAAAATAGGACTTAGCCTCAAATTGGGCAAGTTTTCATTTTATTTTAATGTTCTGTGTTCGGAATGAAAAAAGTCAAGCTGAGTAGCCAGTGAGTTTTCCAAATTTATGGTATTTTTGAGCTATTCGTTACCTAGATGCTTGTGTATTTTTGTTTTTAAGGTATGTGAACTCCCAAAATCTGGAGGAGTGAAAGGGAAGGGAGCTTGGGCATGCATAGGGATTAACTTTTAAGAGTGAACTGGAATTAGTTATTGCCACTACTTTTTCACTTTAATAGAGCTCTAAATACTTCTTAAAAGCCATTGTTACTTTTTAGTAATGTAAGCATATTTTAGATTTAAACCCCTAAATAGTTTTCATATATTTATTCAAAAAGATCTTTTTTAAATTAAGAAAACTGAAAAAGAGATTTCCCTACCCCTCCCTACCTTGGAGTAGCACAACCAATCACAGAACTGCAAATGGAGCATGAGTCTGGAGTTCCTTAGCATGTTAGAAATTGTCTAGAAGTTTTTAAAAAAGAAAGAAAAAGTATTGTGAGCAGCAGAACTAAATTAATTGTCCTCTAGAAGGCTTGTGCATTCTTTTTGATTGAATTATACCAATGACAGTTTGAGCTGACCTGTATTAGATCTTGAGTGAAGACAGCCTATCTCATATGAGGTTATCAGATTAAATCTCTGTCTTTCATAGTGTTTTAATTCTGTGTTCTGTGTTTACTATGAGACGAACTCATGCTGTAATTCCCCCCCTCAGTGAGCATGCTAGTTGGCTTCAGGATAAAGAAAAAAAAGACCTTATTTTTCATTAATTTTGAAAAAAGCTCAGCTGAGATTATGATCTCTGCCTCTTTTGCTGTTTGTAATGAATTTTGAGAGCCTAAAATGTCGGTACTAGACATTCAACATGTAATCCAATCTTTCTTGAGTCTGCAAAAAGCAGTAGTTTCAGATGTAGCTTTATGAATTTGTTATTCTGTTTCGGTTTGTAGGTGCTTGCAATAGCCCTAACCAGCCCAACGCTGTAAAAAGGAAAAAGCTCGCTGTGGATAGTGTTTTCAATAAATTTGATGATGAAGACAGTGATGATGTGCCCCGGAAAAGGAAACTTGTCCCCTTGGATTATGGAGATGAAGATAAAAGCAATCTCAAAGGCAGTGTCAATACAGAAGAAAAACGAAAACATATTAAGAGTCTTATTGAGAAGATTCCCACAGCAAAACCTGAGCTCTTTGCTTATCCTCTTGACTGGTCGATTGTGGATTCAGTAAGTTGCTTTGTTTTAATCATTCTCAAAAAAGCCTATCTTTTCTGAACAAGCCTCAGAACTGAATAAAGAGCAAAGACACCAGAATGGATTAGAGCAGCAGTGTCAAATGGAATTGAATACCATTACTGTATTTTTTCCAAGTACAATTTTTATTCAGCAAAAACAAGTCATATTTCAGAAGTCCTGCCGTAAGTTGTCTAACAACATCATGGAAGGGGAAAAGAATCCTCTGAAAACATATTTGAATGACTTTCAAATTTAGCAAAAACGATTATTATCACTGACTTACCTTGCAGTTGCTATTGAGACATATTTTTCACTAAGTAGTTGTTTGCGTCTTATAACTGTCTCTTCCTATTATCTTCCTAGCTCTCCTTTCAAACCAACAAAGATTATGAAAAATAAGAGTTTTTTTTCCTCTTTCAGACATTAATGGAACGTCGAATCAGGCCATGGATCAACAAGAAAATAATAGAATATATTGGTGAAGAAGAAGCTACGCTAGTTGACTTTGTTTGTTCTAAGGTTAATATATATAATTTTAAGTCTGGTTTTTGCTCCCAATTTAAGCAGCAACAATGACTGCAGTGTCTGTGTTTGAAGGCAGTATGTTATCTTCTCTGTCATTCATGGTATTGTTCAACATACTTGGAACTAATCTGTACCCAAAGATTTACAAGTTATATGTGCATGCCAGATACTCTGTTATCTGTTAGATAAATCTATCGGCTTATTGAAATAAGCAGTTATCAAAACAGCTGTTACAGTGATAGGATCATCGTTAGGTTTCAGAGCTAATATCTCATTAGCCATTCCTATTTCTAACAAAAATAGGATATATATATAAATTGGGGTGGAGAGAAGAGTGCCAATATTTTCCTTTTACATTATTTCTAGATTAGATGGATCAATTTGGAAAGCTTTTTTAGTTAATATTGTTGCTTTATTGGCAAACAATACTGAGATTTTAAATTCTGCATTTAAAGTCACTCTGAGGCCTCAAGTCTCTATTTTTGCCATTGGGTGACTTTTAAAAATTAAACTCTGCATAGCTTCTTCCATCAAATTGCAACTAAAAAGCTAATAAATTGTTCAAATCAGTATAGCTTTAACTGCTCCAGAAGTAGAGGGTTTCAAAAACTCATTTTGGCTTTAGTGGTACTTAACGCTCATCGTGACTTGACTCAGTCCTTGTTATTGCTACTCTGAGAGGCAGACCAGACGACAGTTTTGTGGGTGCAGGTGGCTAACACAAAGCAGAAGTTTAATATTTGCCAAGTTGTAAATTATTACAAAAAAAAAAAAGCCTCTAGTCTTAGACTACTTGGTTCTGAAATAAAGCATTTAAATACTTTAAATGTCAGATGGAAAATTCATTTAAGAGTGATATAGGGACAGCATCTCTCTGGTCCAAGTTTTGACTTGCCTTCTTGCCTTGAGAGCTGGCTGTTGAAGGAAGGGATGCTCCTTCCTTAAATTGGGAAAGCCCAATCGGAGACGCAGGAATAGTCAGCAGAATTCCTGTTGAATCTCTGGGGTTTGCTGGAAGTTGTTTCTTGGCGATAAGCTGCAACACTTGCACTGCAATGGAAGTTGATATAGTTTAAAAATATTTTTGCCCTGGCCTTTTCTGTGAACTAATGATTTGGAAATAAATGTTTTGTATATGCTAAAATCATATTAAATGTGCAAAGCATTTAAAATCATTGAAAAACAACAGTCTAGTTCTTTTTAAGGATATTTTTGTGGTTTGCCTTCAGTTTGCAAACTAAAAACATTTGTTTCTTTCAGGTTATGGCTCATAGCTCACCACAGAGCATACTGGATGATGTTGCCATGGTAAGCAGGAATTGTATAACTTAACATACTTCATATTACACTGATGCTAACTGTGAATTTTGTGAAATAGTTGGAGTGCATTTCACATTCATATAACATGCATACTCTGTAGGTAGATGTGAAAACAGCTTGATTAAGTTATCCAAGCACTTGGATGGCTTTGCAGTTAAGGTATCTACGTAGAAAATAACAATTGATTTTCAGGAAGTCTCAGTGTTCAGAAAAGAACATTGGAAGATTCTGCCCTTAGCAGGAGAGAGGAGTCAGCCATCGTAGTTCTATAACAGAAATTTGAATGCTTCTCCCTTCCTATTCTTGTAACTATTTTTTTTTTTTACTATATATAATTATAGTTTTAGTAGGTCTCTCCCTAAGTAACGAACAAAAGCTGATCTTCTCCAGAAGTCTGCAAAGGCTCTTGCATTTTGCCTGATGATGGGAAGGGTGAACTCTCTGAAATCTTTTGTTTCTCCTTGATTTTGTTCACTGAAAAGTGGATAGGAGCTGTTTGTTCTCTTCGCTCTAAAAACTCAGAGCCATCACTTTGGTAGGAGCTAAATTCATAACAGGAGTTAGTAGGTGGTTCTTGGTCTGACTAGTAGGTGACCTGGGGATCTTTCTGGGAGATGATGTGCATGCTAAAAGCTTACATGTGTTCAAAAGAAGCATGAATAATTTCAAGAAAGGGTTTATCAGTATCCAAGGAGATCCCCAAGCTGAATACAGGTTGACGCTAGGAAAGAGTTAAGGAAAAACATCTTATGTATTTGTCCTGTTCTTATATTCTTCCCAAGCCTCCTCTTGCTGCTATTTTTGGAGACCAAGGTAGTGGTATTTCTGTCCCATAATGCTTACTGCTACTGCTATCCTCCCTACACATTTAGTCATCTTTCTTTTGACCACAGCTGATAAACTTTCTGCTGTGACTGGAATTAGTCTTCATAACCAAAACATCATCATAACCTAAAAAAATGTGCATTTCTTACAGGTACTGGATGAAGAAGCTGAAGTTTTCATAGTCAAAATGTGGAGGTTGTTGATATATGAAACAGAAGCCAAGAAGATTGGTCTAGTGAAATAAAGCACGCTCCTTGTTCCTAGGGTTCCATTTCAATTTTTTCCCCATCATTCAAGGACTTTGAAATTTCTCTGTTCTCAGAGACTTGAGACCTGTATTTTTTTATGTAGAAAATGTGAAATTTTTGTCCTCTGCCCTGAGGCCTCCTTTGCCCTTCTTGGTTATAGTTATCTTAATCCTGCATTGGTTCTCTTTATAATTCACCAGGTACAATTACTGGTATGTTTTATAAGCTGCAGCTACTGTACACGCTCTCTGGTAATCTTGTTATGCTATTCTGATTCTGTAAATATTAAAAAGTTGCCCGTTTTGCAAAACATTTGCACTTAATGTGGAACTATGTCAGCTACAGACAAATAATTTTACTGCTAACTTATCAGCCTTTTTTTGGGTTGTCCTCCCTCTGTTTAAGAAGTAACAAAAATACGTTTAAAAACAAGTGGCTTGAGCTGCTTTACACAAGAGTCTTCTGTGATGTTGTTGGTCACCTTTTCTGACTCTGGAAAAAGAGTTTCCGTAGACTTTTTATCCTGGCTTGAACCAACAGGAGTCTCGGTACTTTGCTTATTTAGAATTACTAATGAAGCTGGAAATGAAGCCTGTCCTGCAGAGGCTTTGCTTCTTTCTTAGAAAGTGCAAATTGCGGAAGGCTTTTTATTCTTTGCTCAGTTAGAATAAGAGCAGGACTTCAACAAGCACTTTTTAATGTGCTTTTTTTATTTAACTTAGGATATGTTCTGAACAATTTCATTTTAGCCCTTTCTTGTTTATCCCTATTGTTTCCAAGATAACCAGATTTTATTTTCTATTTTTATTTTTTTTATAATTTAGAAAACGTACCTGTTTGGAAAGGTTAAAGAATGTAACTGAACAACAGCAGTTGACAAAGCTGAAGTCTTGTTTTAATGTGTACTGTTGAACCAGCCCTGACTCTTGTTTTCTTCAATTGTACTGTAAGCAGACTCATGCCCAAGAGAAGAGGGTAATACTTTCCTGCCTCGTCTGTATGAGTTTTTATAAATAGGCTGATGTAATATAAATGATGAGATGTACTGTACACTGCATTTTTTATCTCATACCCAGGTAAGAAGTCAAATTAATGATGTACTATGAGCTGTTTCGATTGCAGGATGACTGTGTTCCAGGGAGCAAACTGTCTCAAAACATTTTTAATTTTTAAACACAATTCTTAATAGAAAACAAATTAAGTAAAGCTGTTCCAGTATCTCTATATTGTATTTAACTGAAGGATACAGGTTGACCTGTTCAGAAAACGTAACTGTGACCTTGAGTTACTAGTTCTTTGTATCTGGAGAGGACACTTGAAAACACTGTTCTTAACAAATGGGATCGTGTAAAGGTTCCACTGTGTAAATATTTCAGATATTAAAAATGTATATATTTGATTTAAGGGCTGACTTTTTTGGAGTTTTGTGCAGCATGTGATTTTTATTTAACTTTTCTGAATCAAGAACTAAAATATTCATAAGTAGGTGTTGAGATTTTTAATATACAGACATATTTTGTTATTCTAAGCTACCTCCTGATTTACATTAGGTCACTAAAGCCTGCCAATACAGATGTGTTCTTAATGTGTTCTTTTATATCCCTGTAATACCAAACATGGCAAACTGTTCTTTTTTAAAAAAAACTTAAGTGTAATGCTCGGGTGTTATTTTAAATTGTGCTTGACATTGCATGAAGCTGTTTTGTTTCACACACTTACATGTGGCAACCTTCCTCTTCTTGGGTTTTGTTTTTTTTCGTGCAACTTGATGTACCCTAAGAAATTATGTCCCCATTCTCCCCTATGCAATTTTGCATTGCCATTAACAGAAATATTTCAAGTTCTAAAGGATTTCAAAAGCTCATTCCAGGTTTGTAGAAAAATGTAGAAAAGAGTGAACTTTGTGTGCTTTTTGTTTTGCTAATGCAGCATTCCAGCTTCATCATTCATATTTAAACAAGGAAAAGGCAACAGAGGCCTTGTAATGCTAATAATGTCCTTGTTTAGATTCTTCAGTGAAAGACCAAGTTGTGAAATTTCAGCTATATTTTTTGCCCTACATTAAAGCTGTATATTAATCTACTATATTATTAATGAATTAGACATAAGCTTGTATTCTTGCTTTCCTAAGGAGACTGAAGGAAGAATGAGGGTCATCGAGGTGACAAAGATGTGTAAAATTTTAACAGGAGTGTTTAAATATCCAGGTAAATAAGTAATCAGTACCTAGGAGGAGTTGCGGCATATTAAAAACTGATTTTGTGGAAGATGAAATTTTCAGTTGTGGTCGAAATAGGAAGGAACACTCAATATAGTATGTGGCTTCTGCAAGTGCTTTAACAAATTTTGTTCTTCCAGAACACAAGACTGGTTTAAGTAGTAACTTCTGGGGTTTTCTGTTACTCTAACTAATGTTGTTATTTCTCACTTGTAATAAAATATGGTTATGGTGTATGATGCTGAGGATAGGGCACAATTCTAAATATTGCATAATACCAAAAGTAACTAAAAAGTAGGAAAATCTTTTAAAAACAGTTTCAAATTACCACATTTTAGTATCTGAAAATGTGAAAGTGTGGACATGTTTAATACTAGTAGCGTGCCACCTCTACAGAACGTAACATGATGCACAGATTAACAATACTGAGAACACTATGGATTAGCTAACTATATATATTGTCACTGAGTATTAAGTGCAGTATGCCATAACATGACTTACTTCATGACAGGAATGAAATACTTTAAACGTAAGTGCTTAGAGAGGAAAAAATATCAATGTTTATGTTAAGGCTTTACATCTTAACTTGTTAGAAAGCTTGTACAACTGCCCTTGTTCTCCTGATAATACCTCCATACCACTGCCATGTTATTCAGATTATGCAACTATATAATATAAATTGTCTTTGAGGTATCACTTATTCATTTTCACAAGGCATACTAAATTAAGTGAATTGGAAACCACGAGCAGGTAAGGAACTTTGTAAAGAACGTCATACTTTATTACTGTTGAGTTAATTTGATCACACAAGACTTTTTTCCTTCCTTGTAATATTTAGCATGATTACATAATCAGATAGTGCTAATAAATTTTGTTTTCCTTCCTACTGTTCATTTTTAAATAGAAGCCTGCCTTAAAAAGCAAGCGGTCATTTGGCTAGATGACTGCTACTCTAAATGCAGGTGCGACAGAGGAGGAAACACAAACCGGGAATTTGGTTCCTTACTGAATTCCCGTCTCTCAAGTCTAAATGGATCTGGGACACCATGAACTTTTCTTGTAAGCAAGGGAATGGACTGCTGTGTTTCAAGTGGCTTTTTGTTTGCTAGGAGATACATTTAACACTATTTGTTCTTTATTAGTGATGCTGCTTTGGAAATACAAGTATTTCTTGACCATAGTATGCTATGGTAAAAGCTCAGAGCCTTATTTATCACACCATATTCTGGAGATGGTTCCTGCTCAGAAAGTGCACTGCCTTTGTGTGGTGTGCTACCCTGAGCTCTAGTTCCTGTATCACAGGAAGGAAAACCCAAAGCTGTGAAATAGCTTTGGCCTAGGAGAATTTGGAATTAATATTTTAGGGATGAAGAATATGCTTCTCTTCATATGTTAAAAATCCTTTGGTAACTTAGTATAGCTGTAAACAGCTTTGCTGTGAGTGGCATAGTCATTAATTACAATTTACACCTAGGGGGAAAAGTCCTGTGTATGAATATGCAACAGGGCACCTTTGAATGGAGGCAGGTGCTATAATCAGTGTGAGGTAGCAGCAGTATAAAAATCAGCATCTGGTTCACGTTTCTGTCCACATTCTTAACCTGAGCGAAGAGTTTTGTTCCATTCATGCTGCAGCGTTGCTCGCTTCAACCTCAGCCCGAGCGCGGTGCGTGCGGGAGCGCCGGGCTGGGCTCTGCTGCCGCCGGGGCCGGCGCTACCGCCCTGCGCCTGCCCTCAACGGGCGGCGCTGGCTGCGCGCAGCGGCCGCCGGGCACGGTGGGGCGCAGGGCCCGGCGGAGGCGCCTCGCGGCCCGGCGGCCGCCCGCGCTCCGCCCCCGGCCCCGCCGCGCGGCGCCGAGGGGCCTTTCCACGGCGAAGCGTGCGGAGACGCGCTCCCGCCCCGCTGCCGGAAGGGAGGCCAGGGCGGGGCGGAAGCGGCTGGGGCCGGGCTGCGGGAGCGAGGAGCCGGCGCCGCGGACGGGCCCCTCCGCCAGGTCGGTCAGCGGCGCTGGGGAGGGCGAGGGGCGGCAGAGCGGCGCGGGCGGCCCTGCCCCCCGCCGGGGCTCGCCAGGCGCCCGCGGGGCTGCGCGGGGGCGGCGCGGAGGCCCGGGCCGGGGGGCTGCGGCAGGGCCGGGGGCGGGTGGCGGCGGGTGGCGGCCGTTGGGGCGCACGCCTAACGGCCCCCCGGGGGAGGGGGCGCGCGGAGCCCTGCGGCGCTGCCCCGGGCGGCTGCGGCCGGCGGCGGCGGCCCCTCGCCTCAGGGGAACGGAGGGGTTGACGGGGCCGCCGCCGCCGGCCGGGCTGCCTGGAAGCGGCTCCTCTCGCATTTAACTTAAAAAGATTTCTTGCGTGTGGCTGCAAAGTGAAATGCAAATATGAGAGAATTGCCCTCATGCCTCCCTAAGGAAATGCAAAAGGAAAAAAAAAAAAAGAACTTGTGTAGGCAAGTTTTTTTTTTTAACGCTGAGAGATTTGTTAGGAAAGGAAAATGTTTTCTGAGCCCCCTTTTTATTCAGGTAAAAGAAGTAAAAGTTGAATGTGTTTCTGTTTATTTACAGAATACAGTTTGTTTCTGGATTTTGTCCTTTTAATGGCTGGGTTTCAAACTTGCGAGTGTTCATTCATTCCATGATAGAAAATAAAATTGTTTGGAAGATGTGCCGCGTCTGTTTGCTGAGCCTCTCTGAGTGTTAGAGAGGGCTTGTTTGTGACCTTCCAGACACTGTCTTCCTGGCTATGGTGCCAGCGGCAGGTGCTCCACCCTGTGTTCAGCTTTCTCGGCCCCTCCCAGCATCTGGCCGCTTCTTTGATGCCTCTCTGGTGGTCCTGCTTCTTCACCAGGATTTGGTGTGTGTACAGTTTTGAGATTTTTTTTCTTCCAGATTTTGATTAGGATTCTGGCCTTCTGCTCTCCAAAAACAACAACAAAAAAAATCATTCTGATCGTTTACATTTGGTTAAAGATATTTCTCTATGAGGCTTTATCACTGAAAATTTTGACAAGTTGTCTCCTTGAAACTCCATTGTTTATATTTTATAATCCAACCGAAGCTTTAAAGCAAAGACTTTGAAAGTAATACAATGCCTATTTATTTTTATCTAATCTTAATCTAATTTCATTACATTTCATGTTGATTGCGTGTGCTTTAGTTTTAATTACAGGCCTTAGAAAAGAGGTGTTCTCCTGGTGAATGCTCCACTGTTTTTCATTTTGCCAACAGTTAGGATAATCCTACTAGACTTGCTAAATTGGTGTTGCCTCCTAATGGTACTCTAGTGTAAGTTGCATCTGTCTGCTGCAATTTTTAAGTGCCATGAACTAATTTTGTAAGACATTTATTTATATGTAAGTAGAGAAACAGCTTCTATGTATCTTTGTGCATGAGAAGAGGCTTAGCTGTGTGTGTAAATAAGATACTGCTTCCTGGCTTGCTGCTGCCAAAGTGAGAGGCCTTGGTTTGTTGAGGGTCTAGATGTACTCTTAGACCAGTTCTTCCAGATTCTTCTGTATATTGGCTGAATGTATTAAAACAATAGAAACAAACAAACAAAAACTATTCTAGTCTTCTTGCTGAATTTGATTTCTTCTAAGTTGAATCTGTTGTGGAGGGAACTGGTGAGTGCCAGAGTTAGCACAAGGTTAGTGAGAGCAGGAGCAACTGGGGGTGTGTGTGTGAGGCCTGGCACTCTGCTCTTGGCAGCCATGCCTGTTAATTCAGTTCACTGCTGTGTGCAAGAAAGCCAGTGATTTATTCAAGCTGGTGTATTGTTTCTTTTTTTTTTCCTTCTAAAACTTGTACAGTTGTATTTTTATTCTTCTTCCCCCTTTTTATCTTCCTTTTTTTGTTGAGAAATTTCTTGCTTCTGCTTTGCTCATTTTTGTTGCAGAAATCGTCTGCATGTGTACATAAGATGTATAAAGCTGGTACAAGCATATGGCATGTTGATGTACGTCTATCTAGTATATAACAGCTGCCATTAGGGAAAAAGGATTAACGTTAGTTCTTGAGGCTCAGCTAAAATATTGCTTTGTGTAGCTCTTGGTAGCTGCTAGGGTGTTTCAGTATTAAATGTAGATCATATTCAGGCTTTAAATGATCAGGTGCAACTTGATCATTCTAGCAATGAGCTTGAAGTTTGTCCTTGAATGTACCACCAATCCAAAAATGAACAATATGTAGCAACTGTACTGTGATGAAATAAAAATGTACAAGCAGAAGGTTATGCTGGGCAATTTGTGCAGTGCTTCTCATGAACTGTGCAAGATAGATTGGAGAACTGCTTTGAATGGCTAGTTTGTTGTTGGCTTATTTCCGTTTCTGATGAACTAATTTGATAAAGTCCAGACACCTTTATTTTTGTCTTGGAAAATCCCTATTGTGGTATCTTCATGACGACGTGTTGCAGCTCTGTATTGTGGTAGAGAAAACAGAATATTTACTTTTAGTCTGCAGGAACCCTAAAAATTACAGTGGGGCAATGGAGATTTTGGTCATATATCATATCAGATCATAGTTTTTAACTCATCTTTTTCCTTTCAGCAACTGAAGAAGAAAGATCTGTTTTACGTAGGAATACGTGACTTACAGAGGACAGCCCCAATGACAGAACTATCTGCACACTTACCCCAGTTCCAGCATGGACAGCTGACAGAAAATTTCCCTGATAACCACCTCAGCAACACGGTACGTAACAACTTTATTACCTGGTAGTAGTTAAATTAGGGTGAAAAATCAGTGTGGACAAAAATATAGTTCAGAATTACAGAAGTCCATTTATTAGGAGTAATTCTCTCAATCTGTCAATACCACTATATTGTAGTGAGAAGCACTGCAGAATATATATTTTTTTAGTTTTGGTGTTCTGACCTCGCTTTTATACATAGATACCCTTCTCCCAGTTTCAGGTGGTGCTAAACTGACCGGTGCCCTGTAGAAAAAATCAACAAGTGAGTTGAGACCATTCACATAGTGGACTGTGGTTCACAGGTTGTTGGGATTTTTTTTGAATTTTTTTTTTAATTATTATGGGGATTTTTTGGAACACTTTTGATCTAGCCTGGCTGTGGTTTGCTCGATTCATGAGTTCCTCAGTTCATAGAGTTAATTTTAGTCTAGGTGGAGCTTGCCGCATGGGTTTTGTTGTTATTTCTGTAGAATTACTGTGTGCGGGAAGAGCACCATGGTCGTGTCTTCCTTGTGAATAGTTCTCAGAGTTGTTGAGGTTTGCAGAGAAGAAAAAAAAGACAAAAAAAAAAAAAACCTTCCCACAAACACTGAAGTTTTATACTATTTCTGACTTAGCCATCGCTTTGAAAGATGTACGTGTGTAATTGTGGCTGCAAACTGCACTTACTGTACCGTGTGTGTTCTGGAAAGGCCAAGTCTGTAGGATCTACTTGGGTGTGGTGTCTTGGATTTGTCACACTTGGTTCCTTGTTCCTGCAAGAGCTCATGATTATCAGGTTGCCTTATGACACAGAAATACTCCTGTGAGATTGGACTATTTGCAGCCATGTTTATGGTAGTGAGTCGAGAATATTTTGATTCGAGCTCTAACTCTTATATGCAATCCACCAGTTTAGAAAGAATATTTTAAAACCCTTGGCTTGATCTCAGGTCAGCATACTAGTGTTTATGTAAAAATATAGAGCACCTGAAAATGTCTTTTTAAAATAAGAAGCCAAACTGATTTAAGACCTTCCTGATTATGGAAACTATTATTAAAAATAGAAAGGTGGAAACCTTCCCACTGTATTGTTTATGCTTTCACTTCAGAGGGAAAGAAAACATTTTCAGCTTGGACATGTGGAAAGTCAACCTTGGTTGAAAGCTACCAGATTAAAAAGGCAGCACTCAGCAATAAGCCCTGGACTCACTGTCTTTGTAGAAAGCCCCTTCCTAGCAGTGGGGGAGAGAGGTTTCTGTTTACTTCTGAGAAGACTACAGTGCTGAATAACTACTTGTGGGTTTTTTTGTTGTTGTTTTTTATGTTCTTGTGTTTTTTCTTTTAATACTTAACCATAACACTAGGTGTAGCTTCAGTACTTAAATGTAGTGATTTATTTCTTTGTACATGCCCTTTGTAGGCTTTATACATATGTAGCAAGATACATTCCTGCTTAAATATATCTAATCTGTCTTTTGTTGACTAACACTCAATATGGCAAACTGCTAAATATTATAATTTGCCACCTCTCCTTCCAGTCATACACCAATTGTTCAGCCCAGTCTTTAATATACTTTAATAATCACTTTATAATGATGTTTAAACATAAGTAGTGTATATGAGAATTAAGGAAATCTGTGCCCACTGTCAGGCAAGAGGATCTGTTTGTAGTATATAAATCTAGATGTTACAAAAGTATTTTAGCAAACATTGTCAGGTTTTTTTATCAGGGGTATTGCTCTGGGTTTGCTATTAACTATTTTCCTGATAGGAAAGAAAGCTTTCATTTGCTTTTAATATTGCTTATTCACCTGAAAGCGCGTAGTTCATAACTTACGTTTGCTTACGGTGTTACAACAGGTGTTACTGACTTTTTAGCTTCAGAATTTTCACTTTTAACTATGTCTGAGGAAAGTGAAGAATCTGTTCCTTTGCTTCCACTTCAGCAAGAGTCCATGGCCTCTGCTCTCTTTAATACTGATCAGGTAGGATATAAGTGCACTTTGTTCTTTTAAGTAGTAAGCAGTGGGGCACATGCATGGCACATTTGGCTACGCTAATGTTCAGTAGTCTGAAAGGACAACTCTTTTCTAGTTTTAACAGTGAGTGAGGGAATAACGTGTATAATAACTCACAGCAGTTCTTTTCATGGTGATCTGATTTTCACACACCGAGCTTTAATATATAAAGAAATTTTGTGATTGTATCTTGGTTTGTAACTAGTAGAGAGAGTGGAATGGTGAATATTGGTCCAGTTTCTTCAATTTTCCCCCTATGTTTAGTTTTGTGGGTTTTACAGAGTTGTGCTTTTCAGGCTCTTCTTTTGGCTGGGTTGATATTTTCTTTGCTAAGTTTAGTCTTTGATTTTAGTTTTTATATATCCGTGCTTAAGATAGGTGCAAGTACTGTTTTATCCAGAACTGCTACTATAACGGAAGAAGAGCAACGTATTCTACAAGCACGCACAAATCTAATACTAGGTCTGCTTAACTTGTGATGTGTTCTAAGGCTCTGATCTTTTCCGATATAATATTACTTACAGAGATCTCAAACAGCTTGTTTCAAAGTATAAATATGTTGCTGTGTTTCCATGGGCTGAGAGAAATGGAGTATTTTCACTATCAAAATGAAGAATGTTACAATTATGCTGTAATCTGTCTTTATACAGTAGGACATTCAGATGCAGACAGGTTTTCAGGGCAGTTAATTACAATGTTTAATTGTATACTCCTATTTTCTTGTTTCTATTTGACTTTTTATAATTGTATGCAAGGACTTCACACAAAACACCTTGCAATTCAAATTAAGGCTAAAATCTTAATTCTGAGAGTACGGCTGTCTGGCAGCTTTAATTGCTTAATTAAAATAAGTTTTTTTTTTCCCCTTTATAATCAGTTTTATTTTTAAGAGGAGAGGAAGAAGAAAAGAAACTTCATAGAGGACAGACAATTCTTGAAGCCCCATTGAGCTTGACACTGAAGATGCCACAAACCTGTTTTTTTTTTGTTTGTTTGTTTTGTTTTAAAGGAAGTAAATAGAGAAAACATTTGGTGTGCATTGCTACTGTATTGTGCTTTGTGAAAGTAACTTTTTCATGAGTCAGAGGAGCTGTAATGCTTCAACCAGGGTTTTACCAGTGTTGGTGTTTGCAGTTCAAAGTCCAGGCACTTGAACTCCTTAATCACTTTTGCACTTTCGAGAACCCTACTACGGGTTCCAGAGCGTGTAGTTAACCTCTTGTCTTTTCTGAGGGTGGGGTTGGGAAAGCCCTGTGTAACAAATTTCCAAAAGGACTTCAACTTATAATAATGTTAGATTAGTTACTTAGATACAATTTAGTGGTTATATTTGAAAATGCTATTAACACTATTCAGAAAAAATAATGAGACCTTAACATTATGTGTTTAAGCCAAAAATATCTATGTAACAGTATTTCAGTAGGAATACATTAGATTTTTGGTTTTTTTCCATGCTCTATCTTCTGTGTAGAGCAGTTCTACTAGACTCTAATATTTTAAAGGTATTACAAAAGGTACCTTCCTTCAGCTTATTTTACGCAGAAGCTGCTTTGGTATGATTATTCAGACTGAACAATTTGTAGCCGAAGCAATTCTGCAGTCATAAGATTAATTTTGTAAGGAATCAAACATCATTGCATTGCATCTCCTTTATGATAAGCTCTTGGATAGAGGGACCGGGAATACAACACTGAGTTTGGACATACTCTTGATGATATTATTAAAGAAAAGAGAAACAACTCTTGCACTAGAAGGCCTATTTAGAATAACTGATTGACATAAATGGTTCTACTGCTTTCTAGTCTAGAACAGGGGAAGTGAAACTCCCTCTCCTGTTGTGTTTCTACAGATGCATACAAAATAAGAAGTTTTAGGATGAGGGAAAAAGGTTCATGACAGTGAGCAGAGAGAGGGCAGATCATCTACACAGGGAAAATGTTTTAGCTCAAGATCATTCAAAAGGAGAATTCCCATTTCATATTTCCACTTGTGATTAATACTAATGCTGCTGAGAGAGATAAGGGAAGCCTACTTTTGTCTCTGGTGTTTGAACTCTACTCTTAATGTTTCACTTACCAGTTTCAGAAAGCTCGGGAGGTTTTTCTAGATTTATCAAGAAGTGCGGTAGAATTTTTCTTCAGTGTTAGCAAAAGACTGTGGCGATGATGATCTTCAACATCTATGGGAAAGGAGAGGAAGATTCTACTCACTTAGGTCATCGTGCTAGAACCCTGAGATGAAAACTCACTGTAGAGGGAGAATTATCTGAGTTTACATACTGCTTTTATGTCATTCTTCCTGCTAAAAAAATGTAGAAACAGAAGAACGCTTTGCATAATTCCATCTTATTCTACTCTACATAGTGTACAGTGAATCTAATATGGCAAGAAAAGTTGTAATTTTCATGAAACTTTCATGCAGTTGGCATTATTTTCTAGAAGCAGATGAAGTTAATTGTTGCAAGCATTGAGTTAGCCATTGTCATTTACTTGTATATCAGCTGTAGCTTGGACCAAAGGGTAAAAAGCTGTCCATTTTATTTGACTTTTAAATACTGTTTAAAGAAAAGGCAGCAGAGGCTGTTAGAGGCTTCTAATTGCTGCTGTTCTTAATATAAATGCTTCTAACATAACCCTGTGGCTCCTGTTATTTCAACATTTTGTGTGATACCATTAGTTTCTACTGCTTAGGACCTTGCTGTGACAAGTCTGACAGTAAATAGTACCTCACACATTCTCCCTTCAAGGTTATCCTTAGCTTAATATACAAGACTATGATTGTGGATGGTTGCTAATGAAACAGGGCTTTTCTCACGCTGCAGAATGACAGCAGTGAAAGACGGCGCCATGATAATAGTGAGCGCAGGAGAAATGACAACCCCGAGTCAGAGACCAACGGGCAACCACAAAATAACATTCAGCAAGTGGTGGAACAGGATGACGAAGAAGATGAGGAGCTGACACTGAAATATGGAGCAAAACATGTGATTATGTTGTTTGTACCTGTCACACTTTGCATGGTGGTCGTTGTTGCAACCATCAAGTCTGTCAGCTTTTATACGCGCAAGGATGGACAGCTGTATGTACCAAACTTTGTTTTCCCTATCTTTTCAATGGACCCACTTAGATTGTTTTCTTTACTCGCCATATCTCAGTATTCTGATGCGCATACAATGAACTTCCTCTTGCCTCCCCTTTTTCCTCCACTAGACCAAAAATAGTTTTGTTCTCTTCCTTCTACAAACCAGCCACTGTATTTTTGGTGCTGTTCTCATTTATTGTCAACCTGGCAACGAGGCTGCATGATATCTCTTTATTTGCTATTCCTTGGTTGAATTCCAGTCTTTATTTTAACACCTTGGCATACTCTGTGGTATTTATAAAGTAAACTCAATTCTGAGCCACAGGCATTTCAGTTGTATTCTACTAGAATACAAAGCTTTTTGAAAGGAAGAAAATCAGTACTCATTTAAATGAAGTACCATATATAGCAAGATCTGTTTTGCTTATGCTGTTTGATAAAGAAATGTAAACGCAGGAGGAAGAGGTTTTTGAGGTTCTCTTCTACTGCTGTATAAAGTTTTTTCCTGATAGGCTTCGCTTCCTGTAGAGAAGGGGGTTGTTCTGGCAAAATATTAATGTTGCCAAAAAACAGCAGTTGCACTGAAAACTGGCTGGGGAGAAGGGAGACAAAGGAAGAACACTGAGCCTGTCAGAACTGGAGCAGATCGGTCTAAATGTTCCACTGTAAAAACATTTACACAGAGTGATCCGAAGTATTGCTTGGCTTTGAATTATTTGTATAACATAAGAATGTGGTAAAATGATAGTGAAGAAGTTACTTGTATTTTATTGAAACAACATTTTTGATCAAACAATTATTTTTCCTGAGATTTTTTTTTTTCTTCTTCCCCCCCCCTCCTTTTTTTTTTTCTTTTACCGAAGTTTCGTTTTCTTTTCTTTTCCTCAGCTTATGGTATTTCTCTGAGAAAAAGAATTGAACTCTTGCATTGCTTTTTTGTTTTTTTGAAATCATGAGAAAACTTTTCACTGTAATTCCACTAGATGGGGTGCTTATAAAGGTCTAGCTACAGTAATAGTCTAATGACTGTATCAAAAAAGGTCTTTTTTTTTTTTTGCTTCACAAAGCAGAAAATAGCCGTAATGTTTTCAAAGCCACAGTAATCTAAGGATGTAGGTGTAACAGATGTTTTCAGAGAGGATGATATGTGTTTTCCTAATTAAGCTTGCCTGATGTTGTACTATGTCGTCTTGCAAGTTTTGCCTAAGTAGAAAATTGTTGTCACTTTTGCAGCTCTTAATTAAAAAATTATTGAATTTTCATTTGATCCTGGCCTCATACATGAGGAATATTGATGGAATATACAGTGACACTTCAGTTGACTCTTTCTCGTTATAGCATCTACACTCCTTTCACAGAAGAGACAGAGACAGTGGGACAGAGAGCCCTAAATTCGATTCTCAATGCTGCCATCATGATCAGCGTCATCATCGTCATGACCATTCTTTTGGTTGTGCTTTACAAGTACAGGTGCTATAAGGTGAGCAAACGTGTAATTGACTTGAGTAGTTGTCCTGATTTTATTTCATTTATTAGTATGGATTATCAAGGATGGAACAAAATGAAGAGTTGCTAGGGATGGGCTAGCAAAAGTAGCTGAACTGGTAAGTTAAGTTGTTTTAGTTCTGTGGTTCCCCTTTCTCTGCCAGAACCAGGAGATGATGACCCAATGCTATCATTGCTAGCTGCTTTGTTAGCTAACACAAAGCTTCCTATTCCTTGGACCACATACTGAAATCGTTCTGCAGTTAAGAACTACAAAGCACAGAGCTGGTCCCAGAGCTCGAAAGCTGACGCTTTTTGAAGACCTGCCTCCCGCGCATCCTGTACGCAGTGTAGAACAGTCTCCTGAAACTGCTGCATGGGGCTGTGCACATCAGCTCATGTCCTTGGAACAAACACAGGGCTGAGAAGGCTCTTTTGTGAAAGCCCCCAACCACCTAATGATGTAACTTAGGCAAGTCCAAACGTGGCGTAAATGATTGATTGCCACGTCAACTCTCTGGGAGCTGTTTCATGACAATTTTTTGTTATCCTTTGGTCTTAGCAACCCGTTTAACAAGATTTCACATAACAGAACTTACCAGGGAGCAGCTGGACCCCTGAATCTGTTCCATAGTTGTGACTCTGGCTTTAGGATCTATGCGCTTGCACAAAACCTTGCTCCACTTTGTTTTGCTTTCAAGAGGGGAAAATAGGTAAACTGCAGTTGAAACCTCTTTACTATGTAGCTGCAGGATCATTTGCACAATGATTTCTGCCTTGATCTGTTTAATAATAATATTAATAAATCTTTAATAATCTAAAAGGCAGCAAGTGATACACTGTCATGACACACTTAGAAAAATTATAGCCAACACTTACATGAAATCACTTGTATGAAAAGAGTGATTTGAATCATAGAATGCTTAAAGTTGGAAGGGACCTCAGAGGTCATCTAGTCCAACGCCCCTGCACACGCAGGGTCACCTAAGGCACGTGGCATGGGACTGCATCCAAGTGGGTTTTGAAGATCTCCAGAGAAGGAGACTCCACAACCTCTCTGGGCAGCCTGTTCCAGGGCTCTGTCACCCTCACTGTTAAAAATTTTTTCCTGAAGTTCATGCGGAACTTTCGGTGCTTCAGTTTCTGGCCATTACCTCTAGTTCTGTTGGTGGCCACCACTGAAAAGAGACCAGCACCATCCTCTTCACTCCCTCCCCTGAGGTACTTATAGACACTGATCAGATCCCCTCTCAGCCTTCTCTTCTCCAGGCTGAACAGGCCCAGCTCCCTCAGTCTCTCCTCATAGGGCAGATGTTCCAGGCCCCTGATCATCCTTGTAGCCCTGCGCTGGACTCTCTCCAGCAGCTCCACATCCCTCTTGTACTGTGGAGCCCAGAACTGGACACAATACTCCAGATGCGGCCTCACCAGGGCTGAGTAGAGGGGCAGGATCACCTCCCTCGACCTGCTGGAGACGCTCTTCTTAATGCACCCCAGGATCCCATTGGCCTTCTTGGCCACGAGGGCACACTGCTGCCTCATGGTCAACTTGTCGTCCACCATGACACCCAGGTCCCTCTCTGCAGAGCTGCTCTCCAGAAGGTGAGTCCCCAGCCTGTCCTGGTGTCTGGGGTTATTCCTCCCCAGGTGCAGGGCCTTGCACTTGGCCTTGTTGAATTGCATGAGGTTTTTCACCGCCCAGTTGTCCAGTCTGTTCAGGTCCCTCTGGATGGCAGCGCAGCCCTCTGGGGTATCGGCTACTCCTCCCAGTTTCGTGTCATCAGCAAACTTGCTGAGGGAGCACTCTGTGCCTTCATCCAGGTCATTGATGAATAAATTGAACAGGACTGGACCAAGGACTGACCCCTGAGGGACACCGCTAGCTACAGGCCTCCAACTAGACTCTGTGGTAGCAAATGAGATGCATAATGAGAAAGCAAATACCTGTGCATTAAATGTATGATATAAATGATTGCCTCCATTAGTACTTTTGACAACAGTGTATGTAAGCATTTGTTGGAGTAAGGCTTTGTGTTTGGCACTGCTAGTTTTTTACTGTTCACCAGAATAGAGCAGTAATATTCACATGTGGTACATGCTAGTCCATTTGCTTGGATTGCAAGCTAGTTTAAGAGCTTATGCTACAAATAGAAGTCATTAATTATAGAAATGACACAACTTTCTTTGGTTTCTCTTAAAATTATAACAGTAATATTCAAAAATAATATTAAACTCTCATAAACTAAAATTCTTAATTTGCTGGAAGTCTGGTTGCTTCATGTACATGTAGTTATTCTAGTTTGTGTGCATATGAATTTTATTTTTAATTAGTCTCTGCAAAATGAATGCTTAACTGTAACGAAAAATTGCAGTGTACATCCTTCACGTGGAAAGAAACAAAGGACAAATTTCTAAAAAAACCCTGAATCTTTGATCTGGTGTGTATATACGTAGCTACTTTAAGCAATTAATTTTCCACTCGGCTTCTGTCTTTGAGAATTTTTGGGGCAGTTTGAATTTCAAAATTAACACTTCTGATTGTTTATCTACTTGTAATTTTATGTCTGTTTTTATATTTACTTTTACATATCTGTGAATTTGGCAAACAACTTTTTCAATTGAGAAATTACCGAAGTAACAAGTCTATTTAATCTCTTTTTTTTAACCTTGGACAGTCATAGTTCTCTCTCTTCAGCGCAAGGTCTGAGCATATGTCTTTTCAAAGCTTAAATTAATGCATTCCCCCTCAGAGTACAACCCTGAACATTTTGTTTTGTTAAACTGTTGGGCAGAAATATCTGCTGTCTTGTACAATTTAATGATGATATATAGAGATGATTCCGTAGAGAAAACAAAAATCCATAATAAAAATGGATACCTTTTTAGTCATTCGTCAGTGAAATGCTCATTCTGAATTCCAGTGAATAAATGCTTGGAGGTTTGTCTTTGGTTTTGGTGCTTAATGCTGCTTTGGCTATTAAGTTTTCGATTGCAGGGTTTTCAGTTGCAGAAAAATGAACTGTGTTTTCAGTCTCTCTTACTACTGAACACTTCTGCTATGTTATGGAACCAGTGTGGTCAGAGTGGGCTAGAAATATAGTAAAAGTAGCTTGTGTTTTATCACACCTTGATTGAAAAAAACTCAAACACAATTCAGAGAAAATAACTAAGACACAACAATTAAATGATTAGCTGTGAGTTACCGTGTTAGAGTAACAAACCGAAGAGATGAAAATGTCATTTTCCTGCTTTAATCAAAAGGCAAAATAACTTTAAAAACAGTTTTACATAATGTTAAAATAAAAATATGAAATCTAAAAAGTATCTGTATTGATATCTTTTCCAGGTGATCCATGGCTGGCTTATCATTTCGTCTCTTTTGCTGCTTTTCTTTTTCTCTTTCATCTACCTGGGGTACGTGAATTTAAGTGTTAGTATGTCATATTTCATGTACTTAGTATTTTTTAGAATTAGCCTTTGAATCCTAATTTTTCTCTGAAGAAAACACTGGTAAAAATATGTCCTTTGTGAAGAGTAGTTTCAAATTTGTACTCTGATTGAGTGTGAAGATTTAATTAAAGAAGCAAAAATGAAGCTCACATCTGTAACTTTGTTTCCATTCTTTTAAGCTAATACAATCCTCCTTATTCTTTTTCATATTTTTAGTGAGGTTTTTAAGACTTACAACGTTGCCATGGACTACATCACGCTGGCACTCATAATCTGGAACTTTGGTGTTGTGGGGATGATTTGTATCCATTGGAAAGGTCCGCTGCGGCTCCAGCAAGCATATCTCATTATGATAAGCGCTCTCATGGCCTTGGTGTTCATTAAGTACCTTCCTGAATGGACTGCGTGGCTTATCCTGGCTGTCATTTCAGTGTATGGTAAGGTCTAGGACAAGACACAGTACTAGAAATTATGGTGGGAATTTCTTTTAGTTCCTCTGTTCTTGTCTTTCATTTGTCTGACCAGATATGAAAGAAGGGGATGGGATGGGAAGGGGAAAACTCAAAGTAATGGGTAAAGTGATTGCAAACTTTACAAATAAAATCACATTTACAGAGGAGATAAGTCCTCTGTAACTAAGTGCTTGGTGTCACTGTGTAATGCCATTTTCCTTCATGTTTCTTGGAATTTCTGGATTCTTTGGGGAGCAAGAAAGATTAAAATTAAAGTAAACTTTATTTCAGCAACAATCCTTGGAAGCTATTGTTTATTCAGAATTTAGGAGTTTGTCACCTTGCTACAGAGTCATGTAATATATCTGCCCAGCCTGTGAGTCACCCTGTCTTCAGGACATAGAAGCATTATCCTGATCTGTGACAAATAAGACACTGAAGAAGAATCAAGGAAGAACTTAAGGCAATTTTCAGTGCTCAAAATCATTTTACATATGAAAGATAGTTGAGATATCTATTTCCCTGTGTTTTTTTTAATTGCGTGTTATGCTTTCTCAGAATGATAACAGATAAAATATTTGTAAGTGAAGTTTTATCATAAAACTTTGGAGGGCACTGGACACTTAATAAGAAGTCCTTTTGTGACCCAGGTCACTCTGTGACCAAGGGACTTAGTTCCAAGACAAGATGCAAATTCAAGTATTCAAGGTTCATTCAAATATTTAGGCATAATTTAAAACATTACAGCAAAACGTATTCTTGAAGACAATGTCATAACTTGAATTTATTTGAAAGCATGTGAGCGTAATGAGCATGTACTCCGAAAGCCACTTGTAATGGTGAAGATTCCTCCCTTTGTAGGAATGTTGGATTAATAAGATTTTATTAGCTCTCGTACACCATTGTTTAGTATTCTGTTTCTTTGGAGAGAGGCAATAATGTCCCTCATGTGCACTCATGGATCAAAAGGCACATTTGAAAAGCCACCCCATTCCAGTTCCACTCATTTTGTGACCAAAACAAATCCCATTATTCCAAACATTCTGCCTTTGTTCCATGACTGCCCTAAAATTACCCTTTTAGATCAGATTTCAAGACCATAACTTTATTGCTCTGAATAAAGGGAGGTACAACAAATTTGGTGGCCCCATGCTAAGGATTCCCTCTTCCAGCCCTCCGCCCATCTGTGAGGGAGGATTGTGTGTTATTTTCTGCTAGCCTCATACCTTTGCGTATACAAAAATGTTCTTTACCAGTTTTGTTTTTTGTGACCTGCAGATGTGTGTGCTGACTGAAAAAAAAATGCTGAGAGCTTGCTGAGCTGATGCAAGCTCTTGAGGAATCATTTTAATGACACATATAATGGGGTATCGAACTAAATGTCTAGTGTGCATGTTGTGTTTCAGAGTTAGCAATTAAACTATTTACTGTGTAGGGGAAGCGAGGACTCTTTAAAAAAAAATTAACACAATTGGAGACATAAATGGGACCAAAAAAATCAATTTATCAACTTCAGTTCTTTGTGATGAATATCATCTAGCTAGTCTTCCATGCATCGCAGATGTGCAAGACCTAAGACCAGGGGTATGTTCTGGTGTTGGTAGTGCTTGTGTGTGCATGCACCTGGCATGTGGGAAAGAGGTGGAAAGAGGCAGGGAAGTGAAGAGCAGCAGAGATCCATTCCCCAGCTCACATAACTGTGAGTAGTCTGCAAAGATCTTCGTAGGCTATGTTTGGTCCAAAAGTCAGACTGAGGAAAAGTTTTAACTTCCTATGGGATGCTCACCTGTGATCGTCTGGCCAGTGGCTCTCACAATGTATACACAGGTAGCATTTTAACACAGGTATCCTTTTACCAATCTCTGCAAGATGTATCATATAAAAACCCTCCTAAAGCGTGTCTGCAGTGATGCAAGCGTTTTGTTCTTCCTTCCAGATTTGGTTGCTGTCCTCTGTCCTAAAGGTCCTCTTCGTATGTTGGTTGAAACAGCTCAAGAGAGAAATGAAACTCTCTTCCCAGCACTTATATACTCCTGTAAGTATATTTTGTTAAGCACTTTAAGTTTACAGTCAGCTAAAGAGAAGGACTTTTCTCATTTTTCCTCCATTTTAGATGTGTTGTTCTCACAGCTGGAACTCTCACTCTGTTCATTTGGGCCTCAATTATCCTTTTGCTGTTGACTCAAAAAACATAAAACGTCTTCTGGCTAAGATCTTAAAAGATAAAAATCAGCACATTCTGTTCTTACTAAGTAGGAACAGGAAAAATGATAACAAAACTTATTTTAGCCAAAGTTGTATGTAATTAAGCTGTATATCAAACATGTTCAAAGGGAGTACTTCTGTTTAGAAAATATTTATCTACTTCTGGTGTTTAAATAATCTGTGTGTTATTAAAGGGAATTGGGGAAAATTGCCAGGAAAAGATTCATTTGCAACATGATTTTCTGCAAGATGTGTGATTGTTTGTTGTTGTTGTTGTTGTGGGTTTTTTAAAATTATTTCTCCCTGAAGTTGCTAAAAATAATCTACTGAATGCAAATCGCTGTTACATCCTCTGTATCAATCAGCAGATAATTCTAATGAATATACTAATATTTATCTGATGTTGCTAATAGTTTTATGTTAAGTTATTGGAACACTGATCTGGTTTCCATGTTACTAGTTAGAATTGTGCGGATAATACATCCAACTATCAGCCTCATTGCAGGCTAACTCTAAGCCATTACACTGCTAGGAGTCAAGCAAGGCCTGTTTTCAGAAGCAGGGAGTATACTGTGCTGTAGGCTCCAGACTAGCTCATCTAAAGACAAGATTATGGTAGAAAAAGAGATGTTTTTTTTTACTCTTCGGCATTTTACTGGTATTATTCCTAGCCATCTGTCTTTCTGTTATATAGGAATAGATGCTAATGCATAGAAATCACAAACTTAAATTAAAATAAACTGTTTAAGTGTGGCAATACTTAATTACCTTGAGATTAAGTATTCTTGAGGGAGAGGGAGTTGAAAGGAACAAAAAATCTGTAATGCAGATACTGTCTTTTAATTGATGGTACCTTAGTGTTTGTTTTAATGGTCCTTTTCACTTGCAGGTAAAAGAAACAATTAGTGTGGAAAAAGTAAAGAAATTATTGATTCAGATTTTCAGAGTAGGCCTTAGAAGTAGCTTCTCTAAAGCCTCTACAACCCAGCTGCTGCCATTTTTTTTCAGCATCTGGTAAAACTAAAACTCGTATACATCAAATTCAGTAGATGCATGTTGCAACTAGTACTGGTAACATTCCAGATACTACTGTAATGAGAGTAGAACTGCCTGCAACAGAAGGTAGTTACACCAAAAAATGGAAAAATAGTGGATTGATGCCAGCACTGGCTCAGAACTGCATATATCTGAAGATACTTAACTATGCTGTTTGTTTTTAATAGCCACAATGGTATGGCTAGTGAACATGGCTGAGGAGGATCCAGAAGCCCAGCGGAAAACTTCCAAAAACTCCACTTACGATAAACAAGGTAGGTTTTCCTTTGAAAGCTTTTAGAGATGTCATTTTATTTGAAGACATATTTTTTGAGACCTGTGGGGTTTTTTGTTTTGTTTTATTTTTCCAAACTTTTAAGTACGTTGGTTGCTGTAGAAGGGTGAAAGAGCAGAATTTTTATTAGGAATGATGAATATGTACAGAATGTAAAAGTTGTTCACTTGCTGTGCAGCTAAAGTACCTGCATTCGTCTTGCTGGAATTCAGGATGTTACTGATGAGATGACTATCAGTAAACAACTATTTTCTGAGCATAATCTGGTATCAAATTGGGATAGTGTAATGTAATATTAATTCACATTCTTTTTTGCATTAAACAGATTTTTTTTCCTAGTCCTTTTGGCTATACAGCTAGTGATAGAAACATGGCATTTGTTTGCTTGCTTGTATAGCGAGGTAGAGCAAAATATCTGAATTTTCCTATGGGTAGAATGGGTGCTGTAATATGTAACTTCCAGTAAGCTTTTCTATTTTATTGGAAAATTAAGCCATCAAATTTTAATCTTTGGTTTATGTTATAAAAATACCCAGTAATGGCACTTTTCTGGGTGGTCTGAGCTGATTCTCACACTTTCCTAACTAGAGAGGCTAATGTAGTGTTAAATGTGAATTAATTCCCTAAACAGTGATTTTGAAATTGGGCTGCCACAGAACTTCCACTCTATTGTGCAAGGTACTGCAGAACACTAGAGCTTGTGTGCACTATCTACATGTAGTAACTGCAGAGTACATGATTTTTCCTGTGAATGTCTTTAATATTAAAGTCATAAGTGAGAATCTTCTTAATGGTGTGTGCTAATGTTATAGGTTGCTAAATACTACAGAGTACCCTTTTGTCTTTTTGTATGATTCTCTATGTGGAGAGATTGTTAGAAGGCATATTTTTGCAGTGGATTTTAAATTGTTCTCTTCCTTTGAGCTCCAGCAAGCCAGCCTCAGAATGATGATGCTGAAGCAGATGATGGTGGCTTTAGTCAGGAATGGCAGCAACAAAGGGACAGTAGAATAGGACCCATGGAGTCAACACCTGAATCACGTGCTGCTGTTCAGGCTCTGCCCAGTAACTCTCAAACAAGTGAAGACCCTGAAGAACGTGAGTATGGAATACTCAGTCTGAAAGACTGGTATATGTGAAGCTAGTAAATAAGGTGTGGGGTGAGCAATAGCAAGCTGAAGAACTCTTCTTGCCCAGGATCAGTATCTCCAGGCTTTACAGAATTAGATAGAGCTGCTTTTAGGTATCCCTTGGTATTGCTGCCATGGTGAATATGGCCAAATTTTTCATTGGACATACAGGCTCACAACTTCAATAGCACAAACCACCAAGTTGCTTTTAGACGATTATACAGTTGCATTAGCTTCTGCCTTGTTCACAGTTTTAGGCTGTGCCTTGCCTCTTTCGGCTTTTAGACCCTACAAATGTAATTGTTAATTTTTGCACCTCAAGATTAAATTACTGCAAACCACTCTGCACAAAACAGTGCTTAAAACCTATTTGGAGGCTGAAATGAATGTAGAATGCCATGGGTTTGCTTATTTTTCTCCAGCATTCTTCAAGTACAGTATCTTTGGAGGGCACATGATATCAGTACTCTGGTATTTGCTTTAACAGACTCCTGATTTCCCATTGGAGCTTAAGGTGATATTAGATTTACAAAACTCTAACTTAATTAGGGTCTGCCTGTCTAACAGGCTACTCTTCCCCTGTGATGCTGCAGTATTCAGCAGGTGCAACTGCTTCTTCTGATTCCCAGGTGCTCTTCTGTTTAAAAGAATAAAGACTTCTACTTTAAGAAACATATACCTTATTGAATTTATTCTCAAAAATCCAAATTCAGAGTGAGTTGCAAATCCAGGTTCTTTTCTAGAGCTTAGAAAAATAACATTAATATGCAAAATTATTAGAGATGGGACTATTTTAATGACTTAACTGGTTAACTAAGAATCTTCTCTGGCTAGACTAGTAAATATGATACTTTTATTATTATTGATATCACCACTGGATTATTGTCTTAACATCCACTGAGTCTAAGCTTTTGGCTTATTTCTTTTCTTACCCCATTCTAAAGTATCCAACAGAAAGAGGAAACAAAAAGTCTTAAATTAGGTCACTTCTCCCTATTTTTCATGGCAAATAATAAGGATAGATGGGAAGGTATCTAGTCAGAATTGTCAGACAGCATTAACTTACTAAAAATTTGCAGAGTTTGCTTGTTTGGAAGCATCCAAGGTTTCTTTAGGTAGTTAAAGGGTGTTTTAATGCTTATTACCTCTTCTCGAATGCACTGTCTGAGAAAAGATACTCAAAATATTCACACGCGCATCTACTGGCTTGCACAAGTATAATTATCAGCACAAGTATTATTACATATTGCGAATAATCAGTTTAACGTTCTTCACACAGAAATAGGGGGTGCTCTGAGCATTTATGTATTTTTAAAAGTCACTGATGAGTGAAATGTTTTGTGTTAAGTGGATTTATAAGGTTCATGCTGAAATCTGTCCTTCAAACTTAGCATTTGACTGTGGAGATTCAACTGTAACTGATATTCTAAGCTTAAAAACTACTCCTGCTCTTCTGCCTTTTTAAAACAGAGATAAGGACTACATTTAGTTGCAGCAAGGTGTAGATTTTTTTCTTTGAAATTACTGTGTTACTAATAGCACAAATGTTAGCTAGGTAAATCAATATTCTAAAACTAAATAAACCAGTGCTTAGTTGCTGTTGTGAACTTTCTCACCAGGACATCTAACAGCATGGAAATATGCTATGGAGGCATAAACCTCTGCTTTGATGCTCCAAGTTCCTCAGAGTTCTTTAAAGGGCCCATTTTGAGCTGAATAGCGATGCGGTGACATAATGTTTGACCTCTCTGTCTTAATGTCTCTTAAAAGCCCAGAAACTCAACTGACATTCAGGAAATCAATCCTGTTGTTATTATTAATGCAGAAAAGAAAAGAATATTCTGCTCACAAAGCTGTTGCTAATTACTATTAAAATATACCAGTAATGCACGAGTTTTACAGATATCTTTGACTAAATGTGTTTTTGGCTCTGTAATATACTTAATGGCACAAAAGTACTTTTCAGGACTGCCGTAGTCAGATTTCTGTAGGAAATTTGGGAGGACAGTAAAGTGCTTTGATGCGTATAGGCTTTTATATTGGCAAATAAACTAAAGGCAGCAACTCTGATTCAATTGTTTTCTCCTCCTCTTTGACCAGCGTAAAGAAATTTTACTTCCATATCCTACTGTGACATGACAACTAGAAGTTATATTAGAAATTTTTGATATTTTTTTACTATGAGTTGGCATCTATATTAGGACAGGAGTATAGAAAATTTCTAATTATAGGATGAACAAATTGAGTAGTGTAATTTTCTCAGCTACCTTGTCAATTGATATGAGTGCAACTATTTATCAAAGTACAAAATACATTTAGCATGTTGCTTTGATACTTTAAATCTGATTTGTACTGATACATAATATTAGTGTACTGTCTGATGTTTAATACTTTCATATACTCATTTTTGCAGGAGGAGTAAAGCTTGGTTTAGGAGACTTCATTTTCTACAGTGTACTGGTTGGCAAAGCCTCTGCAACAGCAAGCGGGGACTGGAACACAACTTTAGCATGTTTTGTAGCCATATTAATTGTGAGTATAATATGATAATAGTTACAATAGTCATAACTGCTACTTTTTTTTCCTTTGGGATTTGTTTATTTGGTAGTCCGACTCTGAAAACTGATGAGGGCTTCAGCTGTGATTTTTTTACTGGCTGTATGTCCATCACTTATTGCTTTAGTTTAGGGAGGCATGCAAGTTTCCTGTATTGCTGTGCAATTTTCAGTGTAAGTACCTTGTCCTTTTTTTGAGAGGGAGGTTGTTAATACCTGCAGTAACAGCTAGTTCCAGACCAAGAAGAAGAAAAATGTTGTACAAGCCATTTCATTAGTGCTTATGTATGTGTAATCTTTTGCTCATCAGAGTTACCTAATTTTTTCCCTGTCTTTTTTTTTTCTTTTTCCTTCCTTCAGGGTCTGTGCCTTACACTTCTGCTTCTTGCCATCTTTAAGAAGGCCTTACCAGCTCTTCCAATCTCCATAACTTTTGGGCTAGTTTTTTACTTTGCCACAGATAACTTGGTACAGCCCTTTATGGACCAACTAGCATTCCATCAGTTTTATATCTAGCACACTTGATGCTGGTATTCTACGGATGTTTGTATTTGTAGCAAATCTGGGAGGAGGAAAAATGTTTTTCCCTCACTCCTCAAGTGAAACTGAAGTTTAATACTCAAGATTCCAAGCCTGAATCATTACAACTTCCTCCCATTTTTCTTGAGACTGCTGCTGCACTGGGCTCCGTATGATTATTTTTCCTGTGTGAACATGGTTTCTTCTTGATGAATGGTCTAAACCGAGTGCGATCAGAAGCACTCTGATGAACCTGACTCTGGTAAGGACCACCTGTCAGAAAATTGCAAATGTTTCCACCAGCAACGTGCTTTCTCACCACAGGTTGATTATTTTCCACAGCATTAAGGGTGCTCAAGACTTCCTTGACATTAACAGAGGAAGCTGACAAATCAAATGGAACTTGGCTGTAAACCATTTGAAGAGACAGAACCCAATTTAAGTCCTTCAGGAGTGATTTTTGACAGCTGAGTCCTGACTCTGCTTTGGGTTGTGAGAGAACGGATTTTGCATTGTAGCAAATCAACAGAAGGGAGAATTTGTCGTTCGGAAAGGGTGTTCCACCACTGCATAGCCTCCGTGCCTAAATGTGCTTGGTTTAGTAACTTTAAAAGCTTTTTTTTCACACTGGAACTAGAGTCTTTTCTCAGTTTTAATACCTTGCATTCTCACATGTGGAGTGCACCTTCTGTAGAGCTGCTCCAGTTTATGTAGCTACTTAGACTTGGACTGAATCATTTGGCATAAGAGAATCATGAGGTCCTAATTTGGATCTTTGATTCTGAAAGGTTACAGAACTACATTCAAAGGCAATTTCAGGACTTACTCTTTGTGCTCTTGCAAATCATTTTGCTAGCGCACAATTTGCTGCATTTGAGAACAGCCACTAACGCAGTGGCTGCAGACTGCATTGTGTTAGTTTAAGTTCCTTCTATTGATTGTCTTAGAAAGAAGCAGACATCCCCAATAGTTCCTGCTAGATGTAAAGGCTGAAGTGCTATTACTAGCACTTCTAATGGCTCTTTCGCCAGCTTCTCTTCAAAAACATAGTTGAAGGGATCTAGTCTACAATAATTTAAAATGTGGGAATGCTCTTTCTAAAGTTCTCTTGACTTGGCTATTATCTTGGTCTGAAGTCTTGATCACCCAGCCTTCTAACATCTCAGGTTGGGCAGGGCTCTTTTCATGCAGTAACTTTATTGGTGAGAATTCTTAAGTTAGGTGAGACGTTACTTATTGTTACCAAGGAATAAAATCTGTGGCCCTCTAATTACATCTCAAGTGAGGAACAGAAGACTGGAGAAATTAATGATGACTCAAAATCGCTGAGAAGCAGATACGGGTTTTTGATCTTCCTGCAAGAAAAAAAAAATTGATGCTGACCTTAAAACTGCTAAACTCTGTTTTATTCTTTATTTGAAAGAGCTTGTTTATGAATATTTGCTTGGAAATGAGACTTACATAAGATGAAGTTTGTTTTTTTGTAGTTTGTTTTAGTCTGTACAAGTCTGTCTGTTTGTTTCTGAACGGAGCACAGGAAGTGGATACTCCTGACAGCCATTCCATTTTACCTGCATCTGGATACTGGAGGCCTTGCCAGATAGAACAACTGTCAGAATCTCGAAGCAAACTTCTTTTGCTCTTTTCCTGGGACTTTGTTTCAGTGCCTCCAGATTCGAAGGACTGAGACCTCACAGATGCTTTCAAACAATTGCCCAAGTAATGGAATAAAGGGTGTGATGTTTAAATCCTCTTTAAAATCAAAACCTTTTTTTCGGTTGTCCTTGGAAACATCTCTGTATTGTCCAGTATGGTGTGCGAACTCCATGTTAGCACCTCCACCTGCATAAGATAAGATATACTATTTTGTCTCCTCTGAAGTACTTTATTCATCTCGTTTGTATGCTAATTCATTGTGGATAGCATTAATAAAGTAATCATATCTCAGTTGCTCACATTGACTTTTCAGGTCAAACTTCCGTGTGTTTTCAGGCTTCATTCACCGTTCCATATTTTGCTTGACTTAAAACAGGCTTTTTATAGAAGACTCTGAGTTGTTTTTTATACTATTGTAACTTGTTCTTTTTGTGAGCATCATACCTATGAAAATTCCCATGTGTATTTTGTTGGACATGCTAACCGTTGTTTTGGTGTATGGAACAGGTTTGCTAGGAGTTGGTACTGCTAGGATCTGTTTGCATATCTGAGCCAAGTCTTAGCTGAATTGTTACCGAAATGCAACAGTCATCATTATTGCTTGTGGGTTTGGTTTATTATTTACCGTAGAAGGAGTGACTCCCGTAAAAGTTGCTTTAGAATACATAGAAATACAGAAAAGCCTTTCCACATACTTGAATGAGTGCTAGATGTACAACCTGAGCAAAAGCTCAGAATCTTTGAACACTAAATTGCCAGTCTTCCACTCTCCAAAGTTGTTTCTGCTGTTCTGCAGTTTTGATTTCCAAGTTAGTGTGGACTTAACAGCGGTGAAGACTATAAAATCTTGTTCACGTTTCAGTATTTGAATCTCAAAATGAAGAAATAAAGAAGAGGGAAAGCTGCTTCAAGTCTAGCCCAATGTATGTTAAAGTATGCCGTCTGATCCCAAATCCTAATTATACCTTCAAAAACCAGGATATGCAAAACTGGGGCAAATGTTCTAGATTTGCTCACGGAGAGGCATGCTTGCTTGTTCCAAATGAGATCTTGCAGGTAAAGGCTATCGCAGGACTCGGATCCAGAAGATTCAGTTAAGAATGTGTTTGGGTTGTTGTGGGTTTTTTGTTTGGTTGGTTTTCGTCTTTGGTTTTTTTGCTTGAATTTGAATTGTTATTATGTAAGCATGAAGGTGGCAGCCCTTTTTTTCTTACTCTCTTTTGTCTTAAAACACCAATCTAATTATATTTCTTGAACCATTTCAACTTGGCTAGCTTGGGATAACTGAAAGAATTCTGTTTTGTTGTTTGCAGTGTTGTAATTACAACAGTACATTGGCCTGTAGTTCTTAAAAAAATTGTTGTGCAGCTCTGGTAGCTAGAGTCATCTCTCTTGTGCCCCAAACAGACTAACTTGTGACTGTTTATTTCAATAGCTTTGCTTTGAAACTGAGCCTCTTGACAGCTTGCTCTCCCCTTTCAGCTTGCATTAACGTTAGTCTCTTCCCTTGATGACTCTTTTGCAAGTAAATAAATGAATAAACCAAAACATTGACTTACAGATTTGCTTTAGAAACAGTCACTTTTTTTTTTCCATTGGGGAGTTACTTAATCCAGAGAAAAAATAACCCAAAACATTCCCAAAAGCTGAGAATGTTTGTTTACTTTTTACAAAGTTGTATGATGCTGTCATACCTATGCATGGCTCTTAAGGTGGCACTCAAATTCTTGTACCTTGAAGGTGTGTACTTGTTTACTGTAGCACATTCTGGCTGGGTAGATCTTGACTCCTTTAAGCCAAATATTCAAGGGCTGTGTTCCACTAAAAATGGGTAATTTCCTGGTTGTGCAAAGCAGATGCTGGATATGTCTTGGATATACACAGAGTATGCATTCTGGGTCTGCAGATGACAATTGTTCTGCCATTATTGCAGTGAAAAATAACTATTCTGAAGTTCATTTTAGGTGGATGGTACCATATGAAGAAACTTACCCAAATGCATTACTGAAAAAATGCTATTACTCTTGGGAATGTTGCTATTGAAACAAGACTGATAGAGACTGTGGAACATGTCTGCACTGCGGCTGCATCTCAATGGTAACTTGGTCATTGGGAAAGCTGAAATGTGAATGGTATTCTTTTACACTCAAAGCATTTGCTGTTTTCTTTTTTTTACAAACACTGGTTTGTACATAATCTGAATTGAATGTGAATGTTTTTTAAATACCTTTCTGGTTCTTGGTAAGATAAAGTTTTGATAGATTATTGCAATTTTTCCTGTACTTGTCTAATTGCTAAAATAAAATTGCATGGATCCTACCCTACCTTGCCTTTATTATATTATTTTAAAGCCACTATTTTTAAACTTAAGGTTATTGGAGGCCTCAACAGTGTAGCAATTTATATTCAGCGTTTAATGAGTAAGATTCCTGTTTCAAGATACTTAAGTGTCTTCTTTATTTCCCAAAAGAGAAACTTCTTCAAACTGTTTTCTGATGAAATACTTTCTTTTAAAAGTGACTTTTCATTTATTTGCAGAGTCAGTCAAAGCCAATTGCAAAACCCCATGAGATATAATTAAGGTATGAAAAAAGTTATATGAATTTATAATTGAACACTGTTTTGCATGATGAAAATTAGTTTTACGCAGGAAAAATATCTTAAGATGCCCAGAAATAAAGCACTTCATTAACAGCTCTGTGTATTGCTATTTAACTGCTGGTTTCATATCAATAGGCTAGAAAAAGAACTCCTCCCTAGGAGCATTATTTATTATTATTTTAGAAAAGTATGCACTGCAAACTGTAAATTGTGCTAATTAAATTACTAATGTTTGTATTGAAGATGCTTCTTTGGGAGATTGCCTTGTCTTTGCATAAATGTATAATTTATATTTTATCGTGACAGAAGAGAACAAATAATCATGAATAATTTGTAAAGAATGCAGCTGTTTCACCACAAATAGAAATAGGAAACTTGAGGTTTCCTCCAAGATTTGAGGAAACATGTTCAATAAGGATCTTAACTTTGTAGATTCTTTCACCAAAAAACAGACAGAGCAAACGCTCAAAACTGAAAAGTTACTGTTTTAAATTTTTCTTGATGGTCATATTGTGTCAGGAAATATTTTAATCATAAATTTAAGTTTAAAGAATATATATATATATATATATATATATATATATATATGTATGTGTGTATATATATATATATCTTTAGTGTTACCATAAGCTCTAAATGCATGGGGCTCATAAGGGAAAAAAATCAACTGATGACAGTGCGAGAATTTCTATTTCTTAATTCTGACCTACTTTTAAGGTCTAATAGGATTAAATCATTTAAGAATAGAAATATTTTTGGATCTTTCTGATGTCATATACTGAACTGGAAGAGTATGATTCTAATATTCTAATTCAGTGACCAATTTCTTATTCCATTCCACTTTCAATGTAATCTGTGGTCAAAGCCATATGAGTTTCTTGTATGATGACTTCAGGTTCCATGGTGAATTATACTGGCTTTTTAGCAGTCATTGCTAATTTTAAAAAAAATACCCAGAAATTGCAACTAAAGGTATGTTTAAATGCAAAATCTGGTCTGTAAATGTCCAGAATTTCTGAACTCTGTAGAGAAAAGAACCAGTCTCTTCTGACTGGAGCTAACAAAACTGTTTTTCTTGATTGGGTAATAATCAGTTATTTACTAAATTTCACATCCTGAATTCAGTCCTTTTTAAACCTCCATTTGCTATAGGAAGATGACAAAATGACCTCAGCTTGGCATCAAGAGACAGGCTAATGGATAGTACAAATGCCATTTGATTAGATTTGCTCTTTGTTTTGAAATATGGTTTTAATCTAAACTGTGGTAGGAAGAGCTAATAGACTTATGTGCTCGTACCAATTTTCTGATTCTGGCAATATTAGGTAAAGACCACCCTTTTTGACCCGGTTAGTGCTGCAGTCAGAATTAAACACTGTACTTCTTACTGCTCTTACAATACAAGTCATCTTGAACATACTTGGAGCATGACTCTGAGCTCAGCTGGATCTTCATCTAATGTAACACCTGTGTAAGAATTTCAATACCCTATTAAATCAATGATTTATTAGGTCAACTTCGGAGTAAAATTACTAGTCAAAAAGCCTATTCAAGGAGAGGCCATACTAGGTGATAACATCTTGTTATTGGTTATAAACTTAACATTTGATGCTGTTGCATCATACTTACCATGTGCCAAATTGTACTTTCAGTGTTATTTGTGAGAGGAATGAATTCAAAGCTAGGTGGAAGGGAGTGGGTGCACATATCCAGGGGGAGGTTTGTAAGAAGATCAGGAGTGGCTGGCACCTGGCATCAGGAGGCAGCCAGAGGGCTGGTCGCCGCCAGGTGCCCTGCACTTCATCACTGTCTTTGGACAAGGAGCCAACCTGCCTTAGAGCAGAAGTGAGAGAGCAGGGGCTGTCTCCGTGTCTGCTACAAGCTCCCTGCAGTAATCTGTGCTAACGCTGTAATCACAGCCACGTGGCAGCACGGCGACCTTAGCTGCTTTCTATTCTTAGCCCTCATAACAAGAGATTAAAGCACATGAAAAAACAGCATCTAAAAAGTAGACCCTATGATAAAATACGATTTCCTTTTGGAGGACTGTAGCTAATACGGGATGAATCCTGTAGGGGAGCCAAGTATGCATTTCCAGTCTCTGTTAGGTTTCAAAACTATTTTAAGAACACCAGAATCTGGTTGTTGCCATAGTAGCAATAAACCTTTTAATCTTGCTTCCTGTGGAGATGGATCTGTTGTTTGCTTATCTACTTAAGGATCATCAAGGCTGGCTAGGTGACGGAGAACTAGGGATACAGCTTTGTGAAAAGATGCTACTCACAATCTCCAGAAAGTGCAGTGCACTTGCCTACTTTAATAATACTTAGCTAGGTTTTTCTGAGGAATCAATCTCATGGCAAGCTAGTAGGACAGGCACCAGGAAAGGAAATTTTCATTTATACCAGTATTTTGGCATTGGCATATTTTTCATCATGGTTAAATTAAAATTTCAAAGTGGTGCTAGACAGGAGCTTGCTGCTATCATGCTTCTTTAGTTTCTAAGAGTCCTTTTATAACATGTCACTTCACTCTGAACATCTCCATTGCTTAGTCTGTGAGACTTCCCAAACAGTGTTCTGTTGTATTTATATATTGTTGTAAAGACTGTAGTCTTTGAAAAGTTAATGCAATTAAAAACTCCCTGAGGTGTTTGGATGATACAAAGTGACTTTTTTGAAATGTATGATTGGTAGTGGTGTCAAGAGAAAACCAAAGAAAACTGACAAACACTTCAACTCTAAGAGTTACAGTTACTCTAAGTAAAACTCTAATTCTAGAACTAAAGAGATGTTCTTTCCCACCAGATCAAGCTGCTTGGTGAATTACTGAGATCTTTGCCATTCCCAGGTTACTTGGTGAATTCCAGTTATAGTACTTGATCGCATAACCTCCCCTCCTTATAAATAGTAATGTGCATGTTTTGTTTGAACCTGTGATTTCATTGATATGTACCAAAGAATAGCAACAATTGGGGATTTTTGGTCTTTGCTTTTCTGGAGTCTGAATGTTCTGACTAGCTGCACACTCTGTGATTAGGAGAAATTGCATGGCAGAGTGAGTAAAAGAATGTTTCCAAGGTTAGCTACCCATTCTCAAATAATAATAATAAAAAATCTGTATTTGATTACTCCTCTGCGAAGTTTTGATGATGGACTAAAATTTTTCCTCTTTCCTCTCCTTCTCAGCAGACCTTGGTTCAACATGAAGGGAGAGGATGTGTTAGATAAATCTTAGATGATTCCTCCTGTCCCTCTGCAGATGAACTCTTGCTATTAGAGGGAAGCTTGTCAGTTATTGCTGAAATTAGTTCTTTCTGCTTCTAAGGCTTTACAAAGCAACATCCTATTGAGTGAAATGCCGTAACAGTTTTAGCAGTTTTGAATAATTGAGTACTCCTTTGATGAGCTTTGTGTGGCAGGGGCTGCTGCTAAAGCTTTTGATCAGATCTCGCTTTGCCTTAGCCTGTGTCGCTCTCCAAGTTACCTCAGCTGCCGTCTGATCTGCCCGTGCAGGCTCTGGAAGTGCAGGGTAGCCTCGCCGAGGGAGGGGGCAAGGTCCTCCCGCTCTTTTCCCTTCCTTTCCTCCATGTTGGTCTTGGGTGCCATGGGAAGGATGCAACAGATACTTCTGGGCAGCGATGCAGGATGAGCTCTCCTTGGGCAGCTGCTTCTTGCAGGATCTCCCAGCACTGTCTGCCTTGTGCCCACCTCATACAGGCGCTCGCCATTCTCCTTCCCCAAACCTGCCTCCCTGCTCAGTTGCTGGCCCAGTGTGGGCTGTGCTTTGCCTTGGTTGGTCGTCCTGCTTGTGAGTTAGGGTAGGCAGAAACAGCAGCCGAGATGAGCTCTGCAGAGAGGTGCTGTAGGGATGAAGGGGGCTCAGGCGTGTGGACAACAGCGCCAGCTCTGTGGAGCTGGTATCTGCTGAACTTGCCACCTGCGGGGTATGTTCTGGCCTCTGCGCTCCCAGTCATGAACAGGACTTCCCCAAGCTGTAAAGCACTCAGCAAGAGGTTATCTACAGTGGATAACCATTCCTATCCATTCCACGGCAATGCCTTGGCAAAGTGCCTGTGTAGGAGGATGCCTTGTTGAACATGTAATGTTTTTGCCAGAAGACTAGTTAGCCGCCGTGAAGAATGTCTTCCCAGTGGAGCAGTTTCCGTTGCTGCTTGGGGGGCTTTGGAAGCTTTCCAATTTGACATTCTGAATTAAGAGAAAAAAAAAGTTTATTTTGAAACATTCTGCATTTTGAATGGTAATTCAGATTTTTATTTTATTTAATCTGCAACTGCCCCACTTTTTTTTTTTTTTTCACTCCTGTGTTTCAACACTTAGTCCCAACTTGGGTTATTTATCCCTGCAAAAACCTCAAAAACTTCCTGTAGTTTTAAGGTACAAGGCAACTGTTTCTTAGACAGTCAAAATAGTTTTAGTTCAATTTATATGAACAGCCTGTTACCATTTGGATTTTATTTATGCAATGCAACTGATTTTCCAGATGTGCTGGTTTGGGAATAACCACATTAAAGCCACCTATTTTTATTTGCTGAACCATATTATGTTAAATTAATCTTAAAGTTTGTTAATCTTTTCACCGCTATTTAGTTGAAGGGTGGATGAAAGAAAATACGTCTGCGTTCAGTAATTCTGCTCTATAGACACTTATAATACTAAGGCATATTATTTTAATTTTTGTCAAGGATTTTAGTCACAATCTTGGGTGGGTATTTGTGGCAATACAAATTAAAATGTGTAAAACATGTGATGTATTCCCAGCTCAACCTCTGCCAGATTGCATAAAACGTGTTTAAAACCTTCGTAATAGTAGCTGAAATTGTCTTTTACTTTAATAAGACAGCAGATTTTATCAATATTCTTTAAACTCTGCAGATTGAGATCATCATTATATCAGTATCCTACGCAGCTCTGAGTATTTTGACACTTGCATAGTGACAGTGTTTTTCTTTTATTAGAAACAAATTAAATAACTGGGTACAAATGTCTCCCACTCTCTGTTACAAGAATGGTTGGTGCTGCCAGATGCTACTTGGTCTTTAGTGGTTTGTTCAAATGGTTTTACTATAAATATAGAGGTGGGAGCTCTTTATGCTTAATCTTGTAATGAGTTTATTTGCGTAATGCATTTACCTAAGCACACTTTCCAGGCGGTGAGGTCCGCAGCTCGTGCCTGCTGCACTGGCTGCTGGAAGTGCAGCTGGGGATAAACCCGCCAAGACGCTGCTTGGGAGAACAGTGTGGGAGTGGTTCGAGGTAGCAAGACACTCAATGTGCTAAAAAATATCAGCTGTTAAAACAGTGCCCAGTGCTAGCTGGAGCTGACAGGCTTAACCCAGCTACTGTGAGGCAATGAGGTGTTCTCTCCCACTATGGTTCTCAGTGTTGCCTTGCATCTGTGGCTGATAAAGTAGAAATAGATGTAGGGTGTCTGCCTGATGACCTGTTTGCTTGGTAGTTTTAATTCTTCTTCCTCAGTGTTCATCCCGAGTGGTTTGCCTTGCCTTGTCAGCCTGAGCTCTCATTGAAAAGCCATTCTGCTGCATTTTGGAGTTGTTCCTTCCTTTTAAAATTCCAGATTAGTGAATTGTCCCCTTTGCATTGCTGTAAAGACCCTCGGAAGACAGTGGGCTAGCACACTGATTTATTCCACAGTTATTCCCAGGACCCCATTGAAATAACTTAGCAACTGAAATGTCCATGATCTGCTTTCACATGGGTGCTCGAAAGGCAGGATTCTTGAGTCTCACTCTTGGCCTTTCTCTGCAGTATGTACGTGATAGGAAACCTCCATTTTCTGCATTGTGTGGGCCTCTGAATGAGAGGAAAACATCTTTTTGGCTCAGAGAGCATGTGAAGAAGACACAAGTATCTCTTGCATGAACCAGGCTCATCTTGGCAATTTCATACTCTCTTCATTTGCTTCAGGTGCTAAAATCAGCCTAGCTGAGTATATAGTATTGCAGTCAGACCTGGTAGTTCCCAGCCTTTATGGAAGGCACCAAAAGTTTGGCTTCCATTTGTGCTGTATCCTGTAATTTTCATGCCATCCCCACTGACAGGTGTGAACATTCCCCATAGCTGCTTCCCAGTTTTATCCTCAGTAAGCTCTGCCTTTACTGCTTTCATCTTTCTCAAATCCATGTGCATGAGAAAGTGCTGGAATAGAAGAAACACAGGCAGGAGAGGGCTGGTACATTTTAGGGATGGTGTCTCTGTATTCTTCTTGATGAAGTGTGCTCTGTAGTAAGAGGTTTACCTCCAAGTTTTCCTGACTCAATATGACTCTGAATAGATAAGGCAAGCCCTGCTTGGCTCAGTGCGTAGAAATCTCTGGTGGTTAATTAGCTGCTGTTTTGAACATTAAAACATGCCAAACAATAATTCTCCATTCTTTCAGCTGGGCCAAGGACATGAGGGGAAAACAGTGTTAGAAATATTCTGACCCTTCTGACCATTTTTTGACCTTTCTTTTTAAACTTGCTTCCTAGCATTTGATTATTTTTTGAAATTAACATATTTTCTGGACACTTGTCTAAATTTCTGTCTTTTTTCTTTTTCCCTCCTTCTAACAAGGTGCCCAAAACTAAACACTGCATTTCCCCTCTAGTGGTGGTGGTACTTCATCTGTAGCCATGAATACTCCATCTTCCAAGACACAATGCTTCTGTATAACACAGCCTAGCAATATTATTTTTTCCTGCTATATTTTATTACAGATTCCCATATGACATGCTATTTCCCCATCACTACCATCACTGCTTATACTGCTGCTCACTGTGTGTCTTTCTGTCCTGAATTCTTGTGGTTTGAATTGTTTTTCCCAGGTACGCTGTTCTGCATTTTTCCCAGATGAATCCATTGTTGTTGGTGTTTGCCTGCATCTCCAGTTCTTCTGCGGCAGTAGAGCCCAGTGTTGAGAAAAGGTAATAAACTACACTTGTGTTAGTGTCTCATTGCTCTGTTTTTCTGACTGAAGTGATTTCTGCACCTTTCTCCCATTGCAATTTTCATTAGAGTGTTTTTAATTCCAACTTCTTACTTAATCGAAGAATATTTTGAATCAAAGCAACCCTAGTACTGATTCCTATCTTACTTTACTAGGAACTTCTCTCATGCTACTGCTTATTTTCATTTTATATTGTTATTTTAGTAGTGTTTCTTACTCGATCTCTGTTGCCAAGTTTCTGTCTGTGCCCAAGGTGGCTTAAATAGTTTTGAGAGTAAGATAGTGAGAGGTGATGTCTCGATTACTCATATCCAAGAAATGATCTCTATGGTGTCCTCTTTATGCATCTTTGTAATTCTACTAGATTTAAAATATTTGGGTGAGTATGTACAGTTATGGAGACAGCGAAGATTCCTCAGTAATGAAGGCCTGGTCTTTTGTAATGCTGCAGCGTGTCCCAGCCTATTCCAGTGCCATGTGCATCACGTGGGATCTGGGCTAGCTGCCAGTGCAAATGTTCCTGCAAGGACTTTAGGACATATTCTAATTATGTTTAGATTCACCCACTCTCTTTACATCTGAAGGATGTCGCTCTTTCTGCTCATTTCAAAATGCAGTGCAAAGCAGTCCATCTGCCAGCGTGAGAGGGACCCGCTGCTGAGCTTGTGGGAGAGGCAGTAGGAGGGCTGGCCTTGCAAGTGACTTTCTGCCCTCCGGCTGGGAGAAGCCCAAGGCCTTCGAACAATGTCTGAGCTTGGCCAGAGTCCAGCAGTGCCTGCAGCCAGTGCTGGAGGAGAAGTGGAATTCCCTGGAGGAAAAAACCTCATGTCTCTAAGCCTGGCAGGGGGAAAGGAGCATAGACTGTGGGGTGAAGCATATAAAGCTCTCCACAGTTCAAAAAGATAAGGTTTTCTGGTTAAAGGCCAAAGATGGAAAGAAAAAAATGTATGTGGGAGTGCTGCATGTGAACCACTCTCTCTTCTTAACCTGGTGTTCTCTCTTAACCTGGTGCTCAGTGTGTAGGATGGGAATAGAGGACTCTTCCTAAAAGTCTTTTCTAAGGGAACAGGAACTGCACAACAGTATGCAGAATAAAAGCCTCTATTCAGCACTGTGCCCTGGCATGTAACCTCTTGTGAGGTGAATACTGTGAGGACAGGTCCAGGTCTGTATGTGATATATGGCAAATGAGATTTTGCATTTCTGTGGATATGTAGAATAGGCTGAGGGAAAAGGTACAGACATGCCTGGTGTAAATGTTCTGATGTAGGGAAGGAGCAGAGACTGGTGCCTGGACTGGCTTTGGATGTTACCAAGAGCAAGCCTGTCTTCTGGCTGCTGCTGTGCTCTGTGGCCTCTGAAAAGACAATCAACACTAAATTGTATGGAGTCTTTCCTGGAGAGTCACATGCAACAACATCTTCTTTTTGACTGAATTAATTTCTTAAGGATAATGTTGTTACGTCAGATCCCTGCTGAATTAATGATTCTTGTTGTCTAGGTGAGCATGTTAATTAACAGGGTACATAAGAAGGCCTGGGTCAGACCTCCAGGAAATGGGCCAGGCCCTTGTGATCCCTCGCAGCCGCTGGGATCATGGCACTGCCTGCTCTGACCTGGCTAAGCAGCTCATCAGCAGCGTCAGGTGTTTCAGTCCGGCCCTGCGTGTGTTCACAGTCGTAGTGCAGCAGCAACAGCTCCTGACTCTGGTGTGGGCGGTATGTTTGTCCAAGAAGAAGGGCTTTGGTGTTCAGGTGGCACCTGGCAACAGCTTGGAAGGCTCTTGGAAGGCCCCGTGGTAGGTCATTTGGCTCTGGGGCCACTGTTCCCGAGAAAGCTGAAGTGACTTGAGGAGATGAATTGGTGCAGGGTTTATAAACTCCAGCCTGCAGGCTCCTAACTGGATCTGAGCCTCTTCCAGGTGCCCATGGCCTGCCTGCTGCAGTGGCTACTGTGGTTACCACGGATTGCAATAACTTGAGAAAGTTTGTGAAGCCCTTCAATAGAAGATAGGTATGCAGGTTGTTGCGGAGTTTTCAGATAAAACTTCCCCTCTCTTTTTCGGAAGAAGCTCTATATATTTTATTCCTTCCGCCTTACCCAAACATGGGATTAGGAGAGAGAAAAATAGGCTAATTCTCTTCTTTGCCTGTGCTTGGCTTCTGTTGCTGTAAGCTTGCTTACCTCAGTATCTGTAAGATGAAAGTCAGGCCGTGCTCTTGGGACTGGGTGTGCAGGACTGGAGTGGGCCGCCAGCTTGAAGAGGTTTCTTTGTGCTTTAATGGACCCTGCAAGGGGTTCCCAACAGAATTCCTAGGATGAAAGCTGTTTTTCCTATGTCAGGCTGCAAATAGCCTCGTTATTGCCCTGGTTGTTTCAGCATAGCACATATGTTACTGCAGGGTTGTCAGCCCTTCAGTAGATTTCTACAGCACAGTAAAAATAAGTAGATTAACCCGGCAAAGAAGATTAGAGGCACTTTGGGAAAGGAACGAGAAGGGAGGAGGATGAGCAGGAGAGTATAAAAAGAAACCACCAGCCAGTGCGTGCCACGTTTTCTGGTGCATGTTACACAGGGTGGCTTTCTTTGTCCCTTTTGGGTTTGGGTTAGGCCGGCTGAACAGAACCGAACCTGACGCCATGTCCAGAGAGAAACTGGAGTCTCTGGTCAAAAACATGGAGATCATGCTCTCTGAGGTGGAGCAGCTGAAGATCCACTGCACCAAGCAGACGGAGGAGGTGAACCAAGTGGTGCAGGAACTGCGCCGAGAGAACAAGGAGCTGACAGAAAAGTACGAGCTCATCTGTCAGGATCTGAAGGAAGCCAAGGAGGCCATTGCCCAGCTGCAGGACACCAAGTTTGCCTTTGAGGCAAAGGAGCGGCAAGCACAGAAGCTCAACCGGCAGCTGTGAAATGGCAGGAGAGAGAAGCGAGAGATTTCTTAACCTGACCTAAAAGTAAACAGAAACCTTCAACTGCTGCAAACAAAATCCCTGGACTGGTATTTTAAAGTAACCATCTCTCTTCCTCCTCGAGCTAAACTTGCATGCTGGAAAAAAGTCCTCTTTTTGTGAAGGGAAGATCTCAGGTACAACTGGAATTCTGCCCCGGAAGGCTCCTTCGTTAATGACTAAATATTTCACTGTGCTGGGAAAGAAATCTCATTCCAGAATCCCCTGTGAAAGATCTGAGCCACAGATGAACAGCAACGGCTGCCGGGATCTGGGTACCTTCTGCCCTGTGGGGTTAGCACAAGGACAGAGCTGGGGAAAAGGACTGTCCTTGCTGTGAGACGCAGGAGAGAGCTGCACTGTGAGAGCCTGTCCAGATGGAGAGAAGGATCATCGTCTTGACAGCCCCATTGCCCGATTTCTTCACTAACATTTCTCTGTTGAACATACCAAATTTTTTACATTGCAGCTAGGTGGGGATGCCATCCTTAGCAAGGTGCCAGCCTTATTGCTGCCTGACACTGGAAGACATCAATGCGAGCTAATGTTGTGCCTCGTGCTTCCAAACACTTGCTACCAAGGGCATGCTGGTCCAGAGGATCTTTACTGTTACTACCATTGCTCTTGTCCTCTTCACATTCCAAACTGAAGTGTAAGGACTAGAAAGGTTTCTGTCTTGATTTCCATTTCAATAGAGTTAAATCCTAATGACTCCATGTTTAGTATGTTAGAGTTAAACCTCTGCTGAATATAACACTTTCTCAGCTGAAGAGCTATGTTTTGACACAGGAATTAAGTCTCGTAAGCAGAACTAATATGAATAAATGGACCAGGAATTAGGAGGGATATATGTGTATGTGGCATGGGGGTGGTGAGAATTGCCTGTTAGAAGGTTTTGCTTTCAACTTCTGTCTTCTGGCTCTCGTAAAGAGCATTTGGGGTAGTCAATGCCAAGCACAGCTAAGAGCAGGTGCCTTCTGGCTGCACAGTGAATAGCGGGAGATCTCGAGGGGGAAGTGTGGAGAAGTCGCTGTGAGAAAAAGCTTGAATTTTTAAGCAGAGAATAGCTGGAATGGTTCCAGGAGGATCTTTCATTATGTTGGCTGTGATGAAGTCGGCTTCCTTCTTCCCTTCAAAGCTTTTCTGTATGATTATCTCTGCCTGGCAAGCTCTCTCCCCTGGCGAGGGCTGAGGAGTGAGAGAAGCAGGGAAACATTTCTGCTTCAGGCTCTGCGTTTCACCAAGGGCCCAGGCTCTGGCCTGGGGTGGAGGGGATGAACCACACAAAGAGCAGTGTGGGGAAAGGGAGGCTTGGCTGCCTTGGCTGCACTTGGCCGAGGCACCGACTGACTGTGACCCTGTGCTTCTTACCCACCAGCAACAGTTTGGGGGGCACAAGAAGTCAATGTTAATCATTAGATTTATGTAAGAGCCAAAAATGTTTTCTCTTGAAATGGATTTTCTAGCCCAAACTGCTTACCACCTCTGCTTCCTTATACTTTTTTATAAATCATTAAAATGTAAAATCAATAATAAAAGGAAAACACAAACATCTGTTCTGGATAAGGCATAGCCTCATTTAATGCATGTATGTGGTATTTTTTGAATGTGTGCTTGCTAAATATAATTATTCCAGTTTAAATCCTCCTTAGCAAAGAATGGACTAATGGAGACCCTACAGATCTCTCTGTGTTTCTATGTTAATCTCTCTAAATAAGATTCTCTCTGTGGCTGTCAAGTTGACTCCATGCAGTATCTTAATCCATGATACAGGAAAAGAAAATGGGATTGCAGTGTCCTTTTGATCCATTTTCTAAAAACTAGCAATATTATAAGTGTCTAATATTCAGGAAAGCTGAGAGATGATTTTATGTAAATATTCTAAATTTTGAGTTGGAACATTGGAAAAAATGAGTACATTATCCAGTGTTAGAAAACAATAACAAAACCCTCTTTCCCTCCCAAGAGGCTCTGTCGTGTCTTGGTTTTGTTTACACTGGTTACACTTGGGAGTAGTTGGGCTGGTTTAAAACCATTGCAGCTTTAATTGCTCATGGGTCCTTTGCTCCTCTATGTCTAAGTCTTCCAGTATCCAAATCCAGGCTTAGCATGGATCAGTGCCTTCACTTGGATCCTGCACTATGTACCAATACATTGGTAATACGTATTGGAGTGCCTTTCGTAATGATGTTTTTCTGGAATTAGTCATGGCCCTTGGTAATTGTTTCTGTTTTCTGAACACCAACATTATCAGCTCGTGCTTCCTTTCTTCTTTAAATGGCCATAAGGGTGAAGAACGGAAAGCTGTGTGTGGCATTATCAGCTTGTTCAGAAAGTTGGCCTGATAAAAATCTTGCCTGATTTGGATAAGAATCAAAATAAATATGAATTGACAAGCTTACTATTGTCTCCTTTGGAAAGAGATAGAGGTGTGAACTCTTCAAATCCAGAAAACAAATTTATTTGAGAATTCTCTCAGAGAGCACAGTACAGGAGTTGTCTCAGTTGTCAGGAAGGGACAAAGAAAATGGAACTCAGTCAGACCAAGTCTCTGCGAGTCCTTCCATTCTTGGAGCAGATTATAGCAAATCACTCACAGCTGGGTTGGTATTTTACTGTTCTGGGCTGCCTTATATGGCAGTGTGCAAGAAGCGAGACTGGTCAGGAATTAAGCTGTTAGCTTCAGACACAGGCAACCTCCCTCCCTCTAACCTAGGACAAGCTGCTTGGGCTTGGTTTGACATCCCAGAGCCTTTCTCATTCAGGGATCAGCATACTCATCTGGGATGCCAGATTCCAGCTCAAGGTTGTCCTCTGCTGGAAAGGATTTGGGCCTGTACCCCCTGAATGAAGTGGCCTCAACTCAAGTCTGGTGAGGCTTTCACTTGATCAGGCTACTGTACTTCCTTAAGAAACTAGATGTTAATTTGAAAGGTAAGTAGAGACAAGCATCCCATTTCCCAGTGCGTGGCCCAACCATCTTGTCACAGGCCCATTCTGTTCGGCTAGAGGATGAAGGAGGTGCTCAAGAACACTGGTTTCCGTTCCGTTCCGTTTCTTTCCTTCCTTCCTTCCAACATCTAATGCCATAGCTAGTTAGACTGGAGTTGTTTCCAGACAAGCATGTAAATGTTCAAATATTCTTTGATACCAACCACTGGTAATCCTGGAAGTAAAGAGTCCTGGTGATCTGTTACCATGAAAGGTAATTCTGGAGCCCGTCAAAAGAAAATTGAAGTGTCCTGTTATGTCTTGTACTGACCTCCATCATGTAATTATTGAAATCCTAGCATCACAGCTCCTGTAGAAATTGCTTTTTGCCAAAAGTACTTAAACTAGTGGGATTAGAAGGGATATTTTGTTCTGCAGAACTCATTCTCTCGGCATTTACGTAAACTGTTTCTTCTTGATGATCTCATCAGTGACACCCACCTGCCATTTGCCTCTGGGCAAGCTGCTGGTTGGAGCTAGTTGCAAGAGGATAATTGCTGTGTTCCTGACTGTTCACAGTGAATTGTTGAGTGCCTTATAATATAAAGGAGAACGGTCGGGAATCAGTGGATTGTTTTACTTTCACTGAATGTTAGGTGTTAAAACGCTTTCAACACAGGGATCATGTCCTTACTCCCAGAGAAATGGTACACACACAAAACCGATTCTGTGGACGTAGCTACAGGGCAAAGGTTTTTTTCATATTTGCATTGTGCTCTTCCTGGTAAGGACTGGCCTTGAATCCAAATACCACACTAAAAGTTTTTGCTCTTGTCATGTCTCTGCTGGAATCAGGCAGAAGGATCATACTTTTCTTAATAAAAGAAAAGTTTCTTCAACATTTTATGTTGCTGAGCTGTGGTAAGTACGGTGAATTCTTGTTTTATGTGAGCATCTCAGAAGGTTACCTATTAAGTCTTTATGGGGTTAAAAATAAATCCAGATGTGTTTATGCAGTATCTGCTTCAGTGCAAGTAGGCACAGCTGTTTTTCGGATGTATCCTGGCTGGATTCCACCACGGGCAGTCACGTTTCCCCTTCTCTCTAAATTCCCTCATAGTTTTAACCATCAATAACAACACAAGAACCACGGCAGCATTAGTAAACTTGACTTTTCAAAAATCACTTATCCAGGGTCCTGCTGCCGTGAGAAAAAATTTAGGAATCAGGTTTGTATAAATTTGTCTGGAATTGTGGTGGGTTTTTGTGTGCATTTGTGGTGGTGTTGTTGCCTACTAGCTTTTGAATCTCGGGGACTGGCTTTCCAGCCTTTGCTTCCCAAAGCTTGAAACTGATGTTGTTCATTTATAGGTGGCCCAGGGTTGGGCGGTTGGTGGGGAGGTACTCAATGCCGAGCGGCCCCGGACACGACCGTGAGAGCTGGCAGGACCCACTGGCCAGCTGAGAGTACACAGCAGGTAAAGAAAAATGATCCGCTGGTGTAACTCCATCCTCATGGAAATGGGGAGAGCCCAGAGGTTGGCCCAAAGCCCATGCTTCTTTTCTTTCCTAAAATGAAAATCTAATTCTAGAGGGGCAAGACGCTACCTCTGTTCTTAGGTGAGCATTAACAATGCCCAGTTGTTATCCCTCCCAGCTAGGGAGAGATAGGGAGACATAGATAGCTGTGCATCAGTGCTGTCAGTAGGCACTTTTCTGCAACCCTCGGGCTTTTTCTGCTTCCTGGGGAAGGTGTTGCAGTTTTGCGTTCGTTTTCCTGATGGGGTTTATGGTGCAGACCTTATTTACTCTGGCAGGAGGGTACGGGATTGCTTTTGCATGTGGAAAAGAGGTGAGGTGGATTTGAGCTCCGTTGTGTGTGGGAGGCCTCACTCGGTACCTTCTGTGGCAGTGTATGTCTGCGGCTAGCGCCAGGTAAGGATTGACGAGCCAGGGGTTAGAGCAGCTGTAGCCCCTGAGTAAAGCTGCTTGCTGTGGGACATGTTCCTCTGTGTCACCTGGTGCGCTTGGGAGGCTGTCACAAACTCTTTCAGCTCGGAGCTATGTGTGTCTAGGCTTATCAACTGCTGCCAAGGACACTGTCTCTTTTTATCATCTAAAGGCTGTAAGATGGCCAAGCAGAGACCAGCTCTGGAGAGTTTTGTGAAAGTCTTGATATTTTCCTTGAAGACCGAGCACTTGCAGTTACCTTGGAGAAGCACCGTCCTTTCTTTTGAAAGTAAGGTTATGTTTCTCTCGATTTCAAGCAAAAGAACTCCTGATAAAAACTGGAAGGCAAACAACTCCCGCTCCCTAATTTAATACTTTAAAACTATTCTCATAATCTTGGAGATCTCTATCATGTTACTTAAGTCAAAATGCTGACAGCTGTTAAACTGCTGGAGCAGATTTATTTTTATATATCAGTGATCTTTATCTTCAACATTTGTTTGCTTTATACTAAGCAGAGGATAAAATCAATAGGGGGAAAAACAATCTGTTTTCATGACAGAACAACAAAAACACGTAAGTTCTTATGCAATGATTTCTGCATTATTCACATGATTAACAGCACAAGTTTTTCCTTGTAATGCGTCCAACTAGATTCATTTTTTTCTGAGCAATCTTTCTGTTCCCAATTGTTCCTCTGTGGGGTTTTTCAGAGGGTATCTGAGTTCCATGTTGTATGTTAAAGGAGAAAACAGAGAAACCTGAGATGCCCCTGGCTTTGGTTAAACTCAGATCTATATCTAAAGTGCTGTTTTTTTGGACCTTGGGGATCTGCTTAACACTGCCTAGAGCCATATCTAGCTGTGAGTCGTATTTTAATTCAAGCTTTCTTTCATTAAAAGAATATCTGTGAACTGTGATCCAGGCTTTATTTTCAAAGGAAATGTTAAACTAAGTAATTTCTTATTTAGAATTAGGAGTATACTAAAAATGAATACCAAAGGGATTTGTGGATGACTGTCTCCCTTTTCATTTGCTGCCTACAGCTAAAATACAAGGAGCTACCAAGGGCCCCACCCCTGCAGTAAGTTGAGGCGTAGTTTGTGTGCTCACACGCAGGCTACGGGAAGCCACTCCAAGTCTCCCATGTGTGCATGCTTAAGGCTCCAGCGTTTCCAAGCGAAAGAGAAAACACTTCTGAAGAAACTTGGAGGCGAAAGGGGTTAAATGAAATCCAACTCTCCTTTTCCTGTGCTGTAAGGATTAGTAACCAAACAGGAGCTGGAGAGAAGAGCCTTTTAGAGCCACTGTTCGAACCAGAACAGTAGGAAAGTGGCTATTGGAGCTTGCCTACATATGGGTGTAAGTGCCTCTAACTTTTGCACTCACCATTAACAGGTACATGCGGAAGGTAAGAGTTGGCTTTGTGTTCTGGGCTCTCTCCTAATTCCTCTGCCTGGTCATCTATTTTCTATTAGTCTTTTCTGTGCTGTTTTGAGTTTTTTTAAGCTAACTTTGATTTCCCACCATTCTTTTTTCTTCAGTTGAGAGAGTTTATGGGAGAGGAGGGACCAGAGTCCCTATAACTGCAAAATGAGACTTCTTAGCAGGGAGGGAAGAAGGAACTCCATGTATTTGGTGAACACGAATCCCTTCTCCCTTACAAAAAAAATACACCAAAACTGCTGTTCTTGACATTACAGTGGGATGGAAGGGGAGCTATCAGTTAGATAGAATGCAGGATGAGCCCACTGAAGGGTAGGCACATGTGATCTAGCAGCAGGAATGCAAAAAGCAAGGCAAATGCAGCAGGGTTATTGGAGGGACAAACATGATTTTTGATGGTTGGAGGAAAAGCCTACCCAGGTGCTAAGACTCTTGGAACTCTTAACTGCCACCCCCTGGGGTGCTCAGCTGCTTCTGCTCAAGTGCTGGCAGGGCACACCTGGAAAGGGAGCCTGTGTCTCCTGATCAGTGCACATTGCTCTCAGCTGCGAGACAGCTGGTTTTGGAGGCTCTTCCTAGCCAAATAATGCTGTTGGGGATCTGCTTAACATATAAATAATGCTGTTGGACTCGAGAGAGATGCTTAGGAAAGGGGAGGTTTGTTGTAGGATGTGATCCATCATCCCTGAGGAAGTCTGAGGTGTAAGGTGGACCTCGAACACTACCTGAGGGATCTGTCACAGCAAGAAGATGGTAAAAGAAACTAGCAAGGTGGTAGGTTTGCCCTGTTTCCTGATGTTCCTTGTGGGTGGCCATGTGGAGGTAGAGGACTAGTAGTTAGAAAAACTGAGCTTCAAAGTTTTGTAAAAGTCAATGTCAGTACTGAATGGAGCTCCTAGGACTAGGAATAACTAGTATTAGTAGAAGAGTTTGGAGAAAGGTTATATTTTTCTTCAGGTTTCTCTACAGAGACCCATAAAAGGGTATTCTGAACTCCTTTGTTTATCACTTTCAGAAATGTCTTCTTAACACCTAAATCTTTCCACATCTGCACTGCACTCATGGGGCCCTTCAACATCTTCTGCCTTACAACTTGTACGTTTTTCCTCCTGGCCCTTTAGAGTTGTATTTGTGTCCCCTTCGCCTCAGGCTCTGTAACCTCTGGAGAATTCCATGGGTTGTGTGGATGAAGCAGTTGAGGGAAACCAGCACTTCCTGAGATGGAGCATGTTGATGCCCAGTGTGCTATGAAGCCTTGTGTGTTGGACAGCCTCGTCCAGGTCTTCAGGACAAATGTCCTGCTGTTGTGGGCAATGAAGGGAGGTTGTTTGTGTTGTGCAACAGAAGTGGGTAGAACTGTGTGTCCTTGGCATGGTACTAGCATAAGCTACTATTTGCTTATGTCATTAAACTGAATGAATAATAGGATGAAAAAAAAATTCAAAAATGAAGCAAACTTTCTATCTCTGGAAGTTCTGCATGCGATAACGGAGACATTTCTTCTAAGCGTATTCTGGAGTTCTTATCCACTGCGGATCACCCTACTGCCTCAGAGGTGTTTGGTTTTCTTTTTTAGTATTTTGCTTCATGAGACTGTAAATGCTCGATGGCTTCACAGAAATGCTGGTGGTTCTTATTTGTAGCATTTGCATATTACATATCTGTTTTACTGGGACACTGTCCGCTCTGAATGTAGCATCTAAGAAAAGGGGTGTAACAAGTGATTTGAGATGACTATCAAGTAGGGGTATAGGTTTTTATATGTTGATATCTCAATTTACAGTATGTATATACCCTGTCGGTGTATACGTGTATACATTGTGTGTGTGTATGTATATATACACACACGCTACATATAAAACAAATATAAACAAAATGTAAATTAAGGAGTAGCAATTCTTGTAGTGCTAAGTAATGCTAGAAAGAGGTTAGAGAACAGATGATGTCAAATATTGCTGTTCAGTGAGCGTAGTGCCTTCTAATGCAGATCCTGTGGTCTGTTTTTCAGATGGGCAGTCTGATCCAGCATTTACCAGCTTGATACGAGAGCAGCTCAGCAGAGCTTGCCTAGTCTAGTTGCTTGGGGGATTATCTGCCTCCCAGCTTAGGCACAGGGTTCAGGTAGAGTCTTTGTGAATGGCTGGGTCCTGACTTGCTGAAAAGGGCTAGCAAAGGAGAAAGGAGTATGTGGTTGCAACTGCTTTTTCTTGATGGTATTGTATTTAAAGTCAAAGAAACAAAGCTGTTCTTTTAAAATAGAGTATCTGGAAGAAAAAAAAAAAACTTCAGTATTAAAAGGCCTCTCCTTTAGGTGCAATTATTTTAAATACTGCCTTGAGCATGTAGGGCTTAGGCTTTCTCCTTGTTCAGAGGAGAGGACTTTAAATGTTAATAAAATGTTAACCATTTAGTGAGATCATGTATGTGCGTTAATGAGTCATCAGTATGCAGCACACAGAGCTGCTGCCTTTTTTTTTTTTAATTAAAAACATAAAAGCTGCTGTTTTGTATCCCAAGTACTCTAGGTGCTGTTTTTATACAATTACAACCCTTCCCATGATTCATTATAGGCTCATCCTTAGTTGAGGACAGAAGGGAACAGAAGGGACATAGAGAAGCTCAGTGAACTACCAAGGAACTAAGTTCCTTTTCTCTTAGCTTTGTGATAAGCATTATACAAACTGAGGACAAACTCACAAGAGTACCAGGCAGAAACTGTTACCTGAGAGTAGACAGTGGTGGGTGATTGCTCTGATTCTGTACGATCCTTTGCAGTTAGGCCTGTGGTAAAAGGGACTTGTCAAAAGAACTTATTTCACTGGAAATGACATTCTGCTGGATGCGGTTACCCTGTTTCGTTCTTTTTCATTCTACTACTGGATCTGAAATGCGGTCTGTTGTTTTGAATGATGGCTGGGGAGCAGCTACTAGATTTTTGAGGAGGGACTTAGCGAAAGGATTTGAATGCTGTAACTACTCCTATTTGTAGTTTGTGTACAAGCCATCTGCTAACTCAATAACAAGCTCCAGATTTTTTGACATGCAAAAATGATATATTGAAAGCTTGTACCATTCACAGATTGTTTATTTCTCTGCTTGGCCCTTAAAGGAGTAATCGGAGGTTTGGGCATCTGTTGGAGGAACCAGCTTCAGAGCAAGGAACACGTTTATTTTTAGATCACGCTGTTGTCATTTTGCTGCGATCACACAGTCAAGCCTGTACTTCCTTTCAGATCTCTCCAGGCACTGCAGTGTGATCACACCCTCCTAAGATCATTTTTTATGAAGTTAATTTTTGGTGACAGATGAAAGATGCTCTGCTGGTATCTTTAGAGACTGCAGCCCTAATTACATTGGCACAGGTTCTGCCTCCCAAGTTTGTTAGCCTGTCTTTTTTTTTTTTTTTAAAGTTGTCCTCCCGCTAGTCACAATTCTCTTGCAGATTAATGCAAGTAAGCCAGTGACTTCTCTGGAGAAACTCCCGCTTCATGCCACCAAGGTATGCCTGCCTCACAGGCAGCAGGGGTGATTCCTTAGGGAATGTGCATATGCTCACTAGTTTGGCATGTTTGCAGGTCTATACAGATATTGCCGAGTTAGCTTGAAAAAATACTTTAGGTTCCAGTAACAGTTTGATGGTAGTAGCAATAAAACCCCACATGAGGCTCGAGGTAAATACTCTTATGCTTTTTCTATCTATATTGATTACTGTTCCAGAAGCAAGTTTATTTAAAGGTATCTTCTATGCAAGCTACCACTGAATGTAGTGACAACATCCCTCACAGAACAGAGACATAGGTCTTGCAAAGAGATGCAGAAAGCAATTTGTGTTATTTTACAGCTCCCTTTTGAGGTATTCTTTTAATTTCTTACAAAGCTTGGAACTTTATTTAGATAAAGTAAAATTAAAATTGGAAGCAGTTATCCAGCATTGAAATTCTTTATTTTCCCAAGGAAGTCTTCTGAGTTCAAGTCAGAGGGAGTTTGTCTCAACTGACAAGCATATTTGTAAACATTAGTAGTATTAAGTATCAAATAATACTACAAATCAGACTAAATAATTTAAGTCGAGTTTGAGACATGACAAGAGAGAGCAGACTTAGGAGATCTTTAACCATTGTTCTTCAAAGTGCAGCTGTCTAATGCTTGGGATGTTACATCTTTGTCATGTATTTTCCATAGGCAGTCAGTAGAGTCTTGTAGAAATGTTAACTATCTAAATTAATCTGTGTGTACTTCTCTGTCTTCCTCGTACACACTCACAAATTTAATTAACATCTAAGGATAGCGAGAGTACCAAAATAGAAGGCAGAATCCTATCTTTATGTTTTACGATGAATTTTTAATTGCAAACTTAATAGGAGAAGGCTAGTTACAGAAAACTGAATCTCAGCTGGTATTAATAGCAAGACAGAAGGCAGTCCTTGTGAAATACTTTATTAGCTCATGTGAAGGGCTGGCAGAGTGATCACATTTGCTTGGAAGACAGAGCACCACTGACCTAAGCTTTAGCTCTTTCATTGTGGATTTTGGAGAGTGGGAAGGCAGCAGATCTGCCTCTTCTCCACCCCCTGATATGGTTACTCATGGGAGACCTTGCTGGAATTTCTGAGTGATTCACAGTCTGGTCTGAAGCTGCCAAAGCCTCATTTTGCTGTTGCATGTGATTATTCTCAACTTCTTTTCTGAGTGATTTCTGTATTTGGGTTAAAACTTCCATAGGCTTCTGTAGCTTCCCCAAGAGCTGCTGAACTTGGCACTGCTGTAAAAGTCCTTTGTACATACACAGTCAATATGGGTTGCATTAAATGAAAGTGCAGGTTTAGGTGCCTGTTGTGAATCGGACTGAAGGCTGACATTAAAGTCTCTTGATAGAGCAGTTTAGAGGATGCTTGTATCTACAGTGAAGTCATCTCCGTGCTGCTTATCAGTCTTTTCTAGACCTACTGTCTGTTAAGGCAAAAGCTTCTTTCCTGAGTAGGCTTAGTGTTAAGCCCTGCAGCAAGGATACTTATCCCAGTCTGTGGTTTTACTGGACTTTTTATGTCCTGTCCAGACTGATGAAATGCCAGCAGTTCAGAAAGGGCTCAAGAACCTGCTTCATGGACACTGTCAGACGTGAATTTTTTAAATTTCCACAAAATCTGACTTGATCCATACTGTGTTAGACAGAAGCAAGGGTCCTGAGATGCTCAAGTCTGATGCAAGGTTAAACTTCTCTGGTGTTCAGAGCGGCTTGAGTTGACCTTTATTAGAGAACACAGCTTTGTAATTCAGATCCGGACCTGCTCTTTTTGGCCAAGCTTGCAGGTGCTTGGAAGCAGACACCGCTTCATCCTTTTTGCTCATCTAACCTGAGCTGCTAATGACAGCAGTTGTTCCATATCTTGAGCATAAAGTCACCATTTTCTCTCAAGAAATGTTTCTGGGTGGAGGGGAGTGGAGATTCTAGCACACAGTGGGGAAGGGAGCTGGGAAGGTTTTAAAAGAATGAAGAAATGGCAGAAGGAACCGAGAGCAGCAGCTGCTGTTATCACAAGTGAAAACACTGCAAAACACTGTCCTTTTCATTCCTTCCCCCGCACAGCCAGCCTTTGGTGAGAAGAATGGAAAACAAACAGATGCTGCTGTGTCTGAGGTCCTGCAAGGAGTGTTTAACTGCAACTGAAAGAGCCATCACATCTAAACTTTTAACTGGGTCACTCGAGGGTTTCAGTGAGATTCCCTGGTCTCATCTGTGTTGTTTCTGTTGGAAGTAAGCAGAAGGGGATCAGTGCTGATCTGAGAGGACTCTCAAAACAACAAACTCGTTGAAGCTCAGAGGATCAGAAACAAGCTTCGTTCAGGAGTGAAGGATTTAATAGACTATGAAAGGCTCTGTTTGTTCTTCCAGACCTTCTTTCCTGAGATCTGTTGACTGGTTTAACAGGGCTGTATAATGATCTTTTTCTTGCTGAATTTGGGCCAGATGCTGGGCAATACCTATGCGAGTGCAACGGCACAGAGATGCAAACAGGCACTAGACTGTGAGCGGTTGCTTTGGAGCAGGTATTGCCCCAAATGCTTGGTGCTCTCTTTCTAATTGTCTCCTTGCAGAATCCTTTGATGTGATCTAAAACCTGCAAGTTATTAAATACTTGGAGGCTGGGAGCACGGCCAGCCCTGGGAGGCTGGGAGCACAGCCAGTCCTGGGGAGCTGCTCCTCTAGCCTCTTCTCTAGGAGCCTCCTAAGGTTTGAGCCCAGCTCCCTGTTCACCTCGACTCAAATGCGAAAAGGAGCTAAGGGGCCATAGCTGCCTGCAGTGCTAGACTGCCAGGGATGTGGTTTCCCCAGCCTGCTCAGTGAACCTGAGAGGAAAAATGTGTTGGGGAAGGGCTGTTTTCCTCCAGAAAGTAGGAACAGAAGCTGATGAATCTCCAATACATTTTCCTTTGTGTCACACTGCCACCTGAGCAGCAGTGTGCAAGAAAGATGCTGCTTTCACACTGCACTTCACTAGTGGTGTCTGATGCTCCAGAAAAGCTTTGCTCTTTTTGTATACAGTACTTGTAGCAAAAGGGTTGTTTCCTGGTCTCTCCTGGTTGCTATCCTACCCAGCGGAAAAGATCCGACCCGTATTTGACCTCGACCGGATAGAGAATGTACCTCACCATTTGTTGGAGGGTTGTTTGTTGAGGGTTGTCGTTGTCTACCTTGTTTTTCCCCTGACTTGGAAAGAAGGAGATGTAGCAGCATGTGTGCATCACGGAGGGAACATAATCTTTCCTCCGTTCCTCGAGAAGGACTGAGCCAAAGTAAATAAAGGTCTATTCACCTCAAAAATCCCCAAAGTTTCATTTTCTTATAAATCATGTGATTGGCACCCTGTGTATAGGGAGAGAAGCTTACTAGTGCTTGCTTTTCTAATTATATTTTATGTATACGTTGTTATTGTGCACAACAAATTAGGTGCAATTGAATTTTTTGGATTTAGCTTTTATACCCTAAAGGGAAAATATTAAAGAGGAAACTTTTCATCCATTTTGAATGTTGGGACTCTGAATGCTTGGGTACATATGGATTTTAGGGGCTTGTAACAAGCTGTGTGGATTTTGGAAATATCCAAGTACTAAACTAAGCAGGTTTCATTTTAGATATATTTTGTTTCTGATTTTATATTCTCATGCAGCAAAGATTCTAGTCCCAATGGTTTCATTTTAATAATTAGCACTGTTATCAGTGATATGTTCTACATTTAATCTGGATTTAATACTTGAAGCTAGAAGAGTTTTCTATGAGGATTTAATATTAAAAGAGATGTTGTTACAAACGTAGTTGAGATAAGCATTTCTTCCTGGATGCTTTTATGTTTTGTGAAAGGAAGATTTCTCCTTCTTTCTTTTTCCCTTTCCTCTCCAAAGTTAGAAAGCAGCCTGGATTGTGTAGCACTGTGCTGGAAATACCTTAGACCATGTCTTCTTTCTGAGCTCAATCAACAGGAAAGAGGTCATGCAAAACAGGCTCTTTTTAGTGACCAGAATATCCTTTGCAGCAGATACAAACTTTGGTGAGTGAGTTGTTGTGGGTTTGGTTGCTGCAACTCAAAAAGGAAGGATAAAATAGCAATAGGCAGGATGTGAGTATTGCATTGCTGCACAAATGTGCATGATGCCCCAATTTTTAGGAACTCCTGCAATATTTCAGCACTGTTTCATACTTTGTTGTATGCCACCCTACCAGTCTGTGTGGAGGAGGAAAAAAAAAAAAAAAAATTACCCAAGCCACACAGGATGAACACAGGGTACAGAAATGTTAACTGGAAAACTTCCCACTTTGGGTTGGTTGAAGTCATTATCATCTTGAACTGTTTTTATGATGTGCATTTGAGAAATGTTGGAAAGCAGACAAGCAACAGCATGCATCCTTCACTGTGCCCGTGGATGGTGTGCTTGTAATACCAGGGGAAAGTTCAGGGAAATAATTGCACTCATTAATTACATTCTGGCTCCCAGTGCAGAGTAATTTCAGTCTTTGCAGTTGCCTTTGTCTATCCAGGGAGTTTTAAAATTGTTTTTCTTACCTTGATTTTAGTCCTACCTTCATTTTTCAACTCTCTGGTATCTTCGTTCTGCAGCCATACAAGCTACAAAGCAGCAAGTAATTCTGATCACTAATCTTTCTGTTCTACAGGCAAAGATGAAGAACTTGTTCCTTCTGCTCTTATTAGCAATGATGCCACCTTCTCCATTATCAGTAAGTAAAAGTTCTTCTGACCACTCTTATGAGAAATGAAATCTGTTAAAGACTAACACCATCTGTAACACTTGGTTTGTTGACAGGATCCCCCTCAAAGCAAATGGGTTAAAGCTGTCAGCCCTATTGTGGTGTAATGTCATGAAAAGTCTAATACAGCAATTAAATAATAATAGTTCTGGTAGCCCCTTTAGCTCTAGGGATATTATATACAAAATATAATTGGCGCCATCTGCTTCAAAGCTATGGACAATTGTCACTTAAGGTAAAGAAAAATGAATCCCTGGGTCTGTGTTTTCTCTTTTTTTGTGTGTGTAACCATAATGGCTTAAGCTATATGGACTAGTTTTGTTGGGACAAGTAAAAAATAATTCAATAATGTCAAAAAATAAAGGAGCCTTCAGAAGCTGAGGTTATTTTTCCTTTGTGAGAGAGAAGTAGGAGCTTTCTGAAGTGAATAGAGTTTGAGAACAGTTTCTCTGAGCTTAACTTCAGTTATAGTAATGAGTTGTACAATAGGAGGTAAAAGGAGACCTGCTGAGTAGAGGGGAAGTGTTAGCAAAGGGAGTGGTGACACTTTTGTCAGATGGGAAGGAACAGAGAAGGGGGGAAAAAAAGACGTAATTATCACTTGGAATAAGCGTTTGGTGGGAGTAGGGAGGAATTGGAGTATGCCATTAAAATTAATGAGCCTGTAACTTTTAATCTCTAGTATGGTTATGAATTTCTATTTCCAAACTCATCATTTGCAAATGCTTTGTATGCCTTATTTGATGATTAGGGTTAAGAGGCCAGAAATGAGGTAGAGTTTAGTAGTAGTCATTGACTTTTTACTTTATATCTGGAAATATGCTCACGTAAGAGCTTGCCATCTCACCTCTGATAGAATATGATGCCATATGTAAAAAGAAGCAGAAACCAAGTATCCTCGGTTCGATTCATCTGTTCATCTGCTGATTCCCAAATGGTGATTTTTCTTTTCAAAAGGCAGATGACCGACATGCCCAACAGCTGTGAGGGCAGGCGCTTGTCTGCATTGCCGGGGTCAGGAGCTCCTCATGGAGGCACCGTGATGATGGGACAGGTGGTGCCTGGCCACCACCAACTTCAGCTTCAGGGGGATGCTGGGGAAAGGGAGGGCAGAACCAGGTAATATAGTAGCAGAAAAGGCACAACCCGACCTGTGTGGGTTTTAATCCAGAATGAGCCCTAGATCCACCCTGTCTGCTTATGCAAGCACCAGTTGCTTCTGGAGCTGACACCTTCTTCCCTGGAAGCAGGAAAGTGTGAGCTGGCAAACGCCCAGATTGGAAGTGATAATGGAGAACAGCTATAAATGTGTGACTGCAGGCTTACATGAGGATGGGGAAGATGTATCCACAGGGGTTTGAGGCTTGTGATTAAAGGGTGAAGATTGATGCTTACTGTTTTTCATCTCTTTTCCTGCTTGTGGAGTGCAGCAGCCAAACTTGTTTTTAGTTCATGTTGATTGTTAGACCAGGGAAAGCGGCAAGTAGAAGAGAGGTGAAATGTTGGCAGGACCAAGAGTGGCTGCTGCAGCTGCTGTCCGCCAGACATGGAGGCAGCATGAGAGGGTCTCCTGCTCCCTGAGAGTGCTCCAGCCTTGGTAGCACTCTAGCACCCACTAGACGCCTTCCCCCCTCATTACTGCTTGAATATGGAGAAGGGCTTGCCGTGCAGGACCTGCAGTGTTTCTCTGTTTTCACCAGGCTCAGAAGAACCTGGAAAAGGAGCTCATCCCTCTTACTATCATCTCCTCTATTATTTGCGCTACTGAAAGTGTTTTTAGATGGTCAAGGGTCGTTATGGTAGGGGATACACAGAGAGATAACAAAGATCATGTCTCTACAGCTTGCAGCCTAGCTGTCTGAGAGAGAATAGTCTAGTGTAGCTTTGAACTGTCCTGTGGTTGCTTTTAGGAAAGCTGGGACCAATAGCAGTAATGGCCAATGCCAGGTTCACCTGTTTGTCTTATTATTTCTGTAGTGTTTTTGGAGCAGAGTGAATATACGTAAAGATAAAACTGTCTGAGCTAGAATTCAGAGAAAAAGAAATTCTGAACATTTTGCTTGTGAAAAGCTTTTTTTGTGTGCATGTATTTAACATGGGGGAAGGCGCTTCAGGGCTGCTTTGTGTTTAGTAAACATGACGTTCATTAGGTTTCATTCTGCCTCCTTTTTTTTTTTTTTTTTAAAGTATGCTTTCATGTTGAAAAAAAATTGCAGCTAGAATTCCTTCTTTCCAGATTGTGAATCCTTTACCACAGATAGTTTGGGACTATTTCAAAGAGCTGTATGTGAAGGGAAGAATTCGATTTAGTCATTTATGATCTCTAGGCATTAGCAGACAGATAGATCATCTCCAGCAACTTATATTTGTTCCTAGAATGTTCTGAAGTGTGAAGTGAAGGCTGGTCCAAGGCTTGACTGAAAATCCTGTTGAAGTTAATTTCATGTAAAGAGTCCTGCATTTCTATGGATATCTCCATGGTCTGCATTTCCAGATGCTTCTGGAAATGATGTTTCTGATTTATTCCGAAGAAACGAATATTGTCATTGTTTAAAACTTCTTAATATGTAGACAAAACTTTTGAATCTGTTGACAGAAAGGTAAAAAGTAATAGAGGACCTCAAACTTAGGGTCAAAAGCAGTGAATATTACTTGGAGGAGGGAGAAAGGGAAGGAGATCATATTCATGTTCCTATGAGTGAAAAAATAAACCCCCCTCATAAACAACTGTGCTCAGTGAGACCAAAGATGAATTTTGCCCTATATTCTATCTCCAGCAACATCATGAACAGATGTCTAGAAAATAAGTATGCAAAATATTTTCCCTGATAAGCTTCCAGACCCCAGTCATTTGTAGTTTATAAACCTTTTGAGTTGAGCTGTCTCTTTTTCTCTTCACTAAACCTATTCAGTGTCTCTCTGAATCCAGAAGACCTCTGGCATTCACAGTGTTTCTGTCATAACATCAAGACTCCTCGCTTGAGTGCTGGAGATCAGTTTGTATGTCATATTTTTATCTATGAGGATAGGATTTCTGTTTTCTCCTGTGTATCGCTTTAGTTATCTACAACAAATCTTACCTGTCATTTACTGGCCACTCACTCATGCTATAAAGTCCTTTTACAGGTTCTTTCAGTCTCCAGTCCTCAGACATCTTTTGTACTGAGAATTACCCTATCAGCCTCCTTGGTTATTTTTGTGTTTTCGCTATAACTTATAAATGTGCTAACAGTACCAGGTCCTTACAGAATTCTGCTGCTGATGCCAGTTGTTTTGGAGCTTTTACTTCTGTCTTTGATAGATAGAAATCTTTAGGCCGTCTGTTTATCAACCATGCAAGGAGCCTTATTCTAGGTGCTTAGCTTCCTTCAGAGTTTTAGATGAAGAATTTTGCTGAAAGCCTTTTGGAAATCTGAATATATCATATAGTTTGGCCTTATTGACAATTTTGTTGAATCCTTCTGCAAATTCAAATAGCCTTAGAAAGGTTTGTCTTTAAAAAGACTATTTCCCTGATACAGTATATGTACTATATACCATAAATATTACGTGTCTGCCAGTTCTGTTCTTTGTTATCATTTCTATTAATTTGTCTAGTAGACATCAGTTTTACAGTTCATTGGGTTGCCCTGGGATATTTTTGCAAGTTTTCCACTTCACAGTGATAAAGTGCAAAAGTGGTTTTAACTGAGAGGCTTCCCTGCTAGTATATAAAACTTTGGACCTTTCAACCTAGAGTTCTTTTTAGGTCCCTTGGATAAACAGCTGCTGGTGACTTCACACTATTTGTTTTGTCCACCTTTCCAGAATAAGTCTGTTGTCACAACACTTTCTCACAATCCTCTTTTTTGTGGAGCTGTCTGAATGTTGCCAGTAGCTTCCATCAGGAATGCAAAGGATTAATTTAACTTCTCTGCAATAGCCGTATCTTCTTTGAGCGCTCTTTTTACGCCTTTGTCAGCTGCAGGCCCCACAGTCTCTGCAAGGCCTTTCATTCCTCATGAGCAGCTCTCCCTGCTCTGGCTGCTGGTTATCAGTCAGTTGAATGAAGCGGGATGTATCTGGGTCTGTAGTACACACTATGTCTTGCCTTGCAGGCAGGGAAGGAAGGAAGGAGCCAAGTACACTGCGGAATAGCCCATAATGATGTAGAAAGGACTCAGAGAGCTAGGGATGGGGGGGTGAACATGGGACACATGAGAAAATCCAAATCCTCATTATTCCCAGCTCTAAGTGCTGGGGCATTCTGGGGAGAGGAGCTGAAAATGTAGGGGAACTGATGGACTTTTTTATTTTAATGGGCATATTAGAGGAGATACGTTAACCACATGGGGCTAAGATGGTGGAGGGAAATGGAAGGAGAGATGTACACAGAGTGCAAGTGAAAACCTCCACCCATTAGAACTAATGAAACCCTGTTTTTTTCTCCTCTTTGTGAAGTAGATTGCCTTAATAACATGCTCTTTACCTCAGTACTATTATGTATTTCTCTTCCTGATGTCACCGTCTTGTTACCTTTCATTCTTGTGGTTCTTGTTTTGTTCAAATGCGTTTCTTTGATTGCTTATTCATTATTCATAAAAATTATACTTGGCACGCTTTATCAGCAAAGCTCTTTGCAAGCCTGCTGTGTCTAAGCCAAGATCAATGGTTAAGACAATTATCAAAAATACCTTGTTCATATGGCACCAATTCTTTTTTTTTTCTTTTTTTTTTTTTTGTTGCACTGTAGGCTAATAACATTGCTGTGTACAGATGGATTTATCTGGAAAAATGTAACTGCTGATATAACAGTAGCTGTCACGTATCTATGTGATAAATCTGTGAGATTCTGAATGTCCTCAGCTCCCTTTCAGTTAAGTGTGAATGGTGCATATCTTGCTATGCAGGAACATCATGGGTCATCATCACTGTAATACTGGGTAGACCTCTCTGATACAGAAAGGAAAAGGAAATAGTTTGTGTCCTGAAGAGCACACGTTCTGCAAATGCGCTCAGGATGGGCTGTTTTTGCCGGGGCCCTGAGGGTGCTGGCAGCCCTCCCTGCCGCTGCCCACCTCTCCCTCCTACCCAGCTCGGGACCCCATTTCAGCCCAGTCCAGGACCATGAGATCTTCCTGGCCTTCGTGGGGTTGTGTGTGACCCTGGTTGCCATGATGGGCAGGATCTTTCTCCTGTCCTGTGGCCCTGCCTCATCACCAGATCGCCCGATGATCTGGACTTTCAGCTGAACCCAACTATCACCCGTGTTGCCTTGTGTGGCAGTGGGATCCGAGACTTTGTCCTGACAACACAAGTAGTTCCTGTCCCTACTGATGCTTTCTGCCCTGGGGGGCAGCTGGCCTGTGCTACTCCCTGATTCCTTTTTGTTGCTTTCTTACTGACATGTCTCTAGGCGCTTACTATTCACACTTAGTGAAACTGCGTTTTTCAGTGGAGACATCCTACTGGCCAGGACTTTGTCAATCAAACTCTTATAGAATAAATGATTGTGGGGATAGCTTTCTTTTGCAAAGCATTTGATATTTTTCATCCTTTCATAAATGTTTTGTCAGTATGATCAGACTTCAAGGTCATAAATAAAGCCAAACGTGATTTCAGAAACTGTTGGTAAAGGCAGATATTTGTCAAGCAAAAGGAAGAAGTTTTATATGAGAAATACTAAGAAAGATACAAAGATACACTATTAATGATGAAATGCAGGCTCTGCTTTTGACTAAAGTTTTAAGCAGCAGAGGCGCTGCATAAATTGACACTGAGATTTAGGGAATTAACTCCACGTTACTTGCCTCATTGCTGACAGCTAGCTATTTTCAGTGGGTAATAATAGTGCAGGGCCTTGTAGTCAAGCTCTGATGTCTAGAATTTCCCATCACAGACTCAGTGTTGACACTGAGATATGGTACAAATGTGATTAAAGGTCAATAAATGCCTGATGCAGTTCAAAAAGTTGCACTAACAAACTTCCAGTGTCCAGAAACAACCTTCAAATGCAGCTCAGTGGATCAAAGCTGTGTGACCTGCTGAGCTAAAGCAAATGCCTTGTCCAAAACATCTCGGGCAGAGCATGGCCAGCAATAATCACAGGGAGTGGGCAGTGACCGTTGCACCGGTGTAACACGATGATTTGTTGCTGCTTATCTGTCTGGAAACCCTCGCACAGCATCGCGGTGCAGTTTGGCTTGGCTGCTGCTTTGCCATCGGCGAGCCCGTCAGTGGGGAAACACCAGGTGTGCGGGGCTTGGCGGGGATGGTGGGTTCTGCTCTGCTACGTGTGCGAGCTGTCTGTAAAGGCAAATTCTGCAGCTGCAGTGATGCATAGGCTTTTTCTTCGCTGGTTATGTCAGGTGAAGTTGGCCTGATAACAGCAGCTGCCACAACTCGGCCAGCAGGGTCTCTGCCTAGGAGCTCATGAAAGCCACGCACTGCTCATGAAAATGAAACCACTGAGTCTCTAAACCTCTAGACAGCAGCAGCCCAGCTCCCCGCGAGCACCGAGAGCCTGTGGTGCCAGCGCCCTGGGCTTCTGCGTCGCCCCTTGTCCTCGCAGGAGGCGGCTGTGTCTGCACTCGCCACAGGCAGCAGGGCCGGACAAACAGTTAGGGCTCACCTGGCTCTTCCTGCCTGACTGCTGGGCCTTTCCGCAGTCGGGTGAGATGGCCGCGTGCTTCCTCTGGCTTCCCTGACGTGTTAAAATATATACTTGCTTCAGATAAAGGATCGGCGTTTTTGTACGTGCGCCTAGCTGAAGGGAGGCTGAAGTGGGGCTGTGTGAAACGGTAACAGTGATGAAGTTGTAGATTTTTAGCTCCAGGGCCCATCAGGGTCTGGGTTTTCGTCATCCAGGCTGATAATAGATAAAAGCATTCCATAGTCTGAGCAGATCTGAAAGAAGCTGTTGGGACAGAAACTGGCTGATAGCATCTAAAACCTGCTCATTATGAGATTATATAATAATAGTTTTCTTATTTGTTATAAATATGCAAGTTTATATTTGCCTGTGTGCACATGTATCCAGCTATTGAAGTAACAAGGACTGTGCACAGATTTCGGAGCATGGGAGTTGGGCCCCAGCGGGAAATTCCTTTGCCCCCATGCAGCTTTAGAAGGGCTCCTCTGGCTGATGCTCCTTCTGGGATGTACCTAAATGGAACGAGACTGAGAAAATGATTGCTGCACTCTGCAGATGCATAAGCCTCATGAGAAAGTCTCCCTGTGGATTTTACTTTCCATCGAAAGAATAAAGAATGCTGCCTCTGTAGCAGGGATATTAGAATATTTATCACATTAATGTTTGTCGGAGAAGGGCTTTCTATCCTAACTGCCTTCCAGTAATCTGACTTTCAAATGCCCCTTCTTTCGATTTTTATCTACATATTTTCTTTTCCTTTCTGCTGACTGAAAGGTTCCTTGTTTCCAGGGTAAGCTAAACCTGCTCCTAAATCAGTCAGTTGATACAAAGGAATAAAACTGCAAAGAAAAAGGTTGGTAGGATGTTTCATTCTTTTGGGAGTAAGGGGCAGGAATTACAGAGGGGAGAATTAGGGGCCTGCACTGCAAGAAAAATATAGAAAAAGTAAGAGTCCTTGCTGAAAGCTAAAACACTATAGATGGGACTACTTTTGGAAAAGCAAATAAGGCTGCAGAAGTCAAACAGTAAGCTGAACATTTGGAATGAAAGAACAGAAGAAGAGGTTGGCAGAGAGAAGAGATTGGTCAGGGAGATGCTGACTTGAAAGAGATATCAAGTATGTGGGAGCAGCTGTAACCTTGGCAGCACCGCTGGGGGAGCTGAGGGGAAGGCAGAGTTAGTCCGAGCCTCGTCCCAAAGGTCTGGCTTGCAGAGGTGTTAGAAAGAGTTGCACAAAACTTGCCTGAAAGAAATTGAATGTTACAGGCCAGGCAGAACCTGTGCTTCACATTAGTGCAGTCATTAGAGAAGTAGGGAGCATGGAGGATGGGAACAGGGGTTGCTGCATGCAAGTCAAAAAAAAGTTCCGTGAAAACAGGGGATAGAGTAGGAGCCAGACCCAGTGTTTATGAAGGTCTGGGAAATTGCGTAGGTGGATGGGAGTAAAATTTCATGTCAAGATAATTTTTCTTTTTGTATTCAATAATTGGTTGTGATTGTGTACCAAAATACAGCCCTAATCTGAAGTAAGCATGTTAGGATTGGCCTCACTGGACCAGCACATGGTGAGTGAAGCTGCACTGCAAACATAACCTGATGTCACGAAGTGACACCCACTTGCAACACCCAGGGCTTCAGCAGGAGACAGATGCTTGATGCGTAGGAGAGGAGGGACCAGGATTTCTTAAGGACGCATGTGTTGGTCTCACTGCACAGGTGTTGCAGTGACAGGATGCACAACATTAATAGACTTTTGCTGTTTTTCAGTGCATGACTGAATGTAATCTGCAACTAGATCACTGCGTGTCTTCTTGTTTAAAGTAATGGGAGGGGACAGACAACTGACTAAATTCCCAGATATGCACCTACCTTTGTAGTCCTCCTCTGCCGCAGAGCAGAAGTGTGGCTTGTTGTAGTCCAGGTCTTGGGGTCCAGAGTCACATAAGCCCCAGCAGCAGCACTGTGGATTGCTGCATTGCCAAACAACAGTCTTGAGCAGACTGTTAAAAGCAGAGGGCAAAGGAAATGGAGGATGCAAAGACACAGTTCCTGACTCTTCTGAATCTTCCTGTGCCTACCTGCTCTTCATTACCCAACAGCCTTAGTGCCCAAACAGCATGTGTTACCTTTTCTGCTATTTGACATATATATGAACGGCCCAACGGGGAAAAATGGCCATGTATAGAACCCTCTTTCAGTGCAAAGTGCATTCCAGGGATTTCCTTATTGCGCGCTTTTTTTCTCTTAAGTATCTGGCTTGGAATCAAGGATTTGGGAATAAATGGCTCCATTGATCTGGTTTCAAATGGCAGTGCTCATAGTCCCTGAAGTAATGGCTGGGAGGTAGATGTTATCATTCAGTCAGATGGTTATGCAGAAGTGCTGAGATCCTCTCTAGGAATAGGCAAAGTTTATGGGAGTTTACAAAGCTGAATTTGCTGTGCGACTTCAGGAGGCTAATGCTTCCATTTATTAAGAGGCTTTTCTGTTGCTCTCTGCTACTTTTCATATTTGGCAGCAGCGCAACTCTGCAACACATTTTCTTTTGCAGGAGAACAGATAGAAGGTCTAGATAATTTTCATTGTTTCCTCCCTATGCTGCCATGTCTGTTTGATTGAATCTGCCTTTTTTCCTTATTTACAGGATTCCAGGATGAGACGGCAGATTGATGTTTGGGGCAGCTGGGGGGAATGGAGCGAATGCAGTCGGAGCTGTGGTGGGGGTGTCAGTTTTCGACAGCGGCGCTGCTATTCCCAAAGGTGAGGGGTACTCTTTCCTTTTTTAAAAATGTGTTTCTCTGGCACACAGGAGCCGTTTTTTCAGGGTGTTGTTTAGCACTTACCACAAATGGGCGTAGTATGTGTGAAAGAACAGAGTAGGAGATGTGCCTACCTATCCTGAATTGGCCACTGTTCTCCTGCTCCCAGCATAAGGATGCCTTAGCTTTGCACGGGTAAAAGGCTGGACAAAGAACAAAAAAGCTCTACTTCCATTATGTGCTGAGAACATGACCCTGGGAAACCAAAGATCTTTATGGTGGTAGTTCCTGGTGTGTGTCTCATTTGTGCCAGAACACATAGCCAGAAAATGCACTAAAAGACACCAGTTTGCCTTTATACAGAGAAGTACATTTTAGTTATTTTGGAGCTTCATGGAATTGTGCTTTGTATGCTCAAAGTGAAGATGATTGGTAATGATTACTGTGAAATGATTTTCTTTTGTGCATGTTCTTCAGAGCACTTCATGTTGTTTTTCTGTCTTTCAGGACAGAAGGTGGTTCCAGTTGCACTGGACCAACTCAAAGCTATCGCTCATGCAATATTCAGGTACAGTGCTCAGTTTGTGCTCTGTTTCTTGTTTTTGTTTTCCTGTTCTTCCTCAAGCATCATATTTTTTGTTCAGAAGTAACATGCCAGTGTTAGCTCCTCTTTCTTCATCATCACTGGTGAATCCTGTTCAACAGTACCACTCCAAAAGCACACTGGTTCCAGGCTAGAATTTATGCCCCTGATTGGAGCCAGAAGGAACATTTTTTAGCTGTATACTTATTTTCTTCCTTTTCATAATGGTGCAGTGCAATCTTTCTCTTCTTCAAACAGAGCTGCCCAGAAGGGTCCCGGGATTTTCGGGCAGAGCAATGTGCAGAGTTTGATGGGACAGAATTTGAAGGAAAGAAATACAAGTGGCTCCCATATTATGGAGGTAATGACAAACATGTATGATTAATTTCATCTCTGAATGCAACTGACTATAGGATTCTAGCAGGGTACTTCCCAGGCTGATGTAGCAGGAGGAGTTTGCGCATGAGAACACATTCTTGCAAGCACCAGAGCATTTCTACTGCTGAGACTCTAGATGTGCAAGGCAAGAGACAGCTCTGAGCTTTGATGTGTCATCATTCAAATTGCTTTTACAAATTTTGAGAGACTTCAACATGCATTGAAAAGTTTGCTTTCTAGATGTTCAGATAATGGCTCCCTTGTGTTCTGCACCAGCACTTGTCCTCACTCTAGAATACCTTGTCCTCTATGGGCATAAGAACAGCCCTACTAGGCCCAATGTCCCATCTCCAGCAGTGACCAAGAGAGGTGTTTGAAGAAAAGGATGAATACAGTGAGGCTTTCCCAAGGTATTTTTCTAGCCCCTAGCATTCTGTGGCCCAGAAATTTGCTCAATATCTGCCCCTTAATATCAGCCCACTCATCTGTTTCTGAACGCATGATCTAGAATTAGGTTCCTGGTGCACTTAGGCATACTATATAATATGCCTTTGTTTTGTTTTGTTTTTCTCTCCTATCAGCACCCAATAAGTGTGAGTTAAACTGTATTCCCAAGGGAGAAAACTTTTACTACAGGCACAAGGAAGCAGTAGTAGATGGGACTACATGTGAACCTGGCAAGAGGGACATCTGCGTGGAAGGAGTCTGTCAGGTGTGTGACCCGATTGCTTCCTTTCTTTACCATCATGCCTGTCAGTCTTTCTGGTGCTCCTCTTTCTTCTAGCTGGCCCTTCATAAATAGCAGGAAAGCAAATTCATTCAGTTGCTGAAGTGCTGAGGAACATGTGGGCAACATTCATCTATCTGTCTCTGATATGGGATAGAAGATGTTAGCTCTGTCCTTCCTCTTGACTTCTTCTGGCTCCCTAGATTCAGGCTTTCTCCTTGGCTTAGTGCAGTTTGTCTCTTCTTTTTCCTTCTTTCCTCCCTCCTCATGGTTTATCCACGTCCATGCCCCTGTGCTTTGACAGGCTGTTGGCTGTGATAACATGTTGGACTCTGCCAAGAAGGAGGACAAGTGCCTGCAGTGTGGAGGAGATGGCAGTACCTGCTATGGAGTGAAAGGCAATTTTGATGTAGCCAACCTCCCTAAAGGTACAAATATAGAGAGTTTGGGCAGACAAGAAAGGGAGAGTTAATCCTAAAGAAAGGGTGGAGATGCCTGCTCACCTGATTGATCTTGGCAGGCTTGGATGTTCACTTGGAGAGTTGATCTGTATGATATGTGGCTCGGTAGCTGTTCTAATACTAGAAAATGTGTTCATTGCATTACACTGGGATCTTGCTAACAGACTGATACACTTCCCATGCTGCTGCTATCTTTCCCCACTGAGTCTCAGTAGTAGCCGCTATAGATGCGTGATACGGATATAGATATATTCATCCTTCATAAAACTTGCACATCCAGTGTCTTGGCAGTGTCACCAGGTTTGATACAAGGCAGAAGTGGGACAGAATTTTTAAATTATAAAAATCTATATAAATAAAAGTATGTTTTCATATATAATATATAATAGTATATATATTATATTCATAATATAATATATAAAAAACATAAATATATTATAAAAATCTGAGGTGTAATTGCAAGTTTTTGTGCAGCTGGACATGGACCTGGCCATATTGGTCTACCAGTATTGGGTGAGGCTATTCAAAGTGCAAGTAAAGTGGCAACTGAAGTGCTTCAAGCCACCACTGTAAAGCTCTTTCCTTTATTCAGGCATCAGTGAAATTGGGAGCATTTTTTGCATAGAGTAATGACTTTATACCACGCAGATATTGAACAATATCCTTTGTTTTTCCTCAGGCTACAATCAGATCTTCATCATCCCCATGGGAGCCACCAGCATCCACATTAAGGAGGTTAAGCCCAGCAGGAACTTTCTGGGTAAGACTGATGTCAGAATTTGGCTTGAGTCCATTTGGATTCACTTCAGATTTGGTTTTCAAATATAATGGGCTTTGAGATATTTGCCTTGACCTAGCAGAAGAAAAAACTCTCTGAAAATCAGGTTCTGAATTTTGAGTATCCTAAAGATGTTAGGGATGCTCATCCCTGGGCTTCAGATTTAGCTCATTCTCTCTTCTATGATCATCTTGGTGTTGGGTTGGGAATTTAAAAAAAAAAAAAAAAAACAGGCTTTCTACCTGGAAGGGAGTCCTGCTGACACAGAAAAATTTGATAAGAGTTCTGCTGTTTGGCTGGTAAATACAACCCCCATTTCCTTCCTCCTGCCACCCGAAAATTTCAGTTTCTTTTCCCTACAGATATCTTACGGTTATTCTTCTGTCCAATCTCAAACTCTAGACATACTGCAAAGGCCAAAAAGGAAGGGACAATGTCCTTACCTAGTTTTCTGGGGAAGTGGTGCCCAGATGGTCATCTTCATTTGCCTCACTGTGTGTGATGCAGTGTTGAGTGAAAACGGGAGTGTCCCCATTGAGTTCTTATGGAATATGAATAAATGTGTGAATGAATAAATTGTGGAATAAACATGTTGATTTCCTACCTTTTCCTCTGTGGCACATGGGTTTGTGCAGCCATCAAGAACGTGCGAGGCGAGTATTACCTGAACGGGCACTGGACCATCGACTCGAGCCGCGCGCTGCGCGTGGCCAGCACCGTGCTGCACTACGAGCGCGGCGCGGGCGGCGACCTGGCCCCAGAGCAACTCCACGCCCGGGGCCCCACCACGGAGCCGCTGGTCATTGAGGTATGTGGCTGCCCCGCTGCTGCGCCCGCGCTCGGCCCTTGCAAAGCTGCCCCCGCCTCGTGCGGGGAAAACGTGGGGGGAGGCTTTAGAGGAGCTGCTGCTAGCCGGGCTCTCGGCAATCTGGTGCAGCTGCAGCCCACCAGCAGAGTGGGGTTTTGCAGAAATCACTCTGCTCTCTTGGCTGGTTCTGTTGCCCAAAAAGAAGCAGGGTAAGGCTTGATTCCTGCCTCTTCCTTTGGGTTCTGGAGTAAAGGAGAGAAGGGGAGAGGGTGCCCAGCACAGAAAGGGGCTGGGACAGGGACTGCTTGTTGCAGGCTAGGCCAGGGTAATTACTGTTACAGGAGGAGCTGGATCTTCTGGCTCTGAGAAACATGAACGCACCCTCCTCTGGAAAAGGAGGTGCTCTTTAAGAGTATCAAGGAAGGCAAGGGGAAAATACAGCACAGAGAATAGTTGCTCCTTGCACCGGAGAGAGACAGATCTGCATGAATCCTGAGGCATGGTGGGCAAATGCTGCAGAAGGGGAAAATGCTGCTGCTGTTTTCTTGATGTTATCCCTTGCCTTGATAGCTCATCAGTCAGGAGCCCAACCCTGGGGTGCAGTATGAGTACTACCTGCCCGTGCAAGGCCAGAGCGCAGGTTACAGCTGGAGCTACAGTTCCTGGAGCGAGTGCAGCTCCGAGTGTGGCGGAGGTAGGTGAGAGGCCCTGCTCCCGCGATGGCGAGTGCGCCCGCCAGCGCCCACGCTGCGCGACCCTGTGCTGCCCTCTGCAGCTGCGGCCCCCGCTCTGCTGCTCCCAGCCAAGCAGGCACGGAGAGCCGCAGGACGCAGCTGAGCTTTGTCCAAGGGGGACCACGTATGGAGTCCCAAGAGGATTTTGTCCCTTGCCTTGTGCAGTCTGTTTTTTTATGTCCTGTTCCTCAAACTTTTTACTGGAATCTGTTAATGCTCTTCATAGTTAGCCTTTGTTTTCTTTTATTCTGTTTCGGTTTTTTATACTGTTTTCAGACTTTTTCAAGCACTTGCTTTAGAGGCCCTGCCCAAGCCGACCTGCCCCACATCACCAGGTCCCATCGATCCTTTCTACCCTGTCATGGAAGATTCCCTTTCTTCAGGGGGATTGTCAGATGTCTTAGGGTGTCGTCAGATCTCTTGGGGTGTCATGTCATGCTGAGTCTATATATTCTTCCATGAGCAGAGCAATGGATTTTAAGAAAACTAAACAAGTAAACAATTTCCTCCCTCCCTCCCTGCAAACACCCTCCTAGCTAGGTGGTCTGCAGACTTCCAACCTGCCTCTTCTTGTCTTTGTGCTGATGGCCATTTCAGTAGCTTTTACAATACTATAGTTCTAGGAGCTAGTGTTGTCTTTGCTGAGCACTGTCATCCTGTAGGAAACAGGAATTGCATTTTTCTCCGGTATCTAATCTTTGCAAGACTGGCCTCCTGGGTCCAACATCTGCTCCCAGCTCTACTGCTGTATATTGCAAACACCAAGCAAAGCTCCTTAATAAGCAGTATCTGCATGTGGTATTTCCCTTGGGATTCAGGATCCACTCAGATTGCAGGAAAATGCTGCTCAGCTAAGTGAACTATTGTGCCTCTCTTATTCTTCCTGTGTCCTTGTATAATGTGGGGAAGCATAGTTCATATAGTCACAGGCCAAGAATTGCATCTGACTGTTCTCTGCAGCGCTTTAGGATTCCAGTGCATTTCAAGCCTTGTCCTCAGTGGCTTGCACTGATCAGGATACTCTCTTGCTCTTCTCCTTTAGGTTTTCAGTCACGCTTGGTATTTTGCACCATAGACAATGAAATTTATCCCGACTATATGTGCAGGAATAAACCACAGCCAGACAATAACCGGACATGTGGCCGTCAGGCCTGTCCCCAGACCAAACGGTAAGATTTCCTTTCCTCTTCTGGACTCCGACTTATTCCTGAGGAGCTTTCAGAGCTAGGAAAGAGAATGACCTTCCCGCCACAACTATCCTCCAACACAGTGCTCTGCAAGGAAATGTTTCACTTAGTAGAGAAAGCCCAAGACAAATACAGGTGATGCTGTCACTGTGATGAGCATTTCTGTATGCACAAGGATTGACTTGCTGCATCCTGTGTTTATTTCATAGTCCAATTAAATTTCCTTTCTGGCGTATGACTGTGGAAGATGCTGTCTAGCCTGCATAGGAGATGGGAGATTCTCTGCTTTTCATTCTCGTCAGCCAGAGCCTGAAAAAGCAGCCGATATCATTGTATGTCATTTCTCGATCCTTAGTGTTGTTGCTTTTAGAGAGGGCTGAGCCCTGCATTTTTTTTTCCTTCTCTAGCACTTTCAAACTCCTTTACCCAGTCATTTCCATCTTGTCCTTGCTGCCTCAGAGTTGCCTTCATTTAGTTCCTATGTGAGCATCCAGAATTGGAGCCCTAACTGATTCTCTCACTGCGTATCTGGTATGATATGCGGTGAGGCCTGTGAGTGCTGTTGTGGGGGAGAGGGTATCGGAGGCCCGGAGTTGTCTCTGAATACAAGATAGTCTGTAGCTCTTTGCTTTAAGTCCCTAAATCCTTTGTTCTATGTGTAAAGGACTTCTTACATCTACCTGCCGCGAGCCTGGAACCACAGTGGAGCACGGAGCTCTCAGATGAAGAGGTAACAAGGAGAGGGAGATTACAGAAAGCGCAGGAAGGCAGCTGCTCTCTTCTGCTCTCCTCTCGTTTGGCCACTGCAGACTGTAGGGATGTGGGGGCTTCCCTTCTTGGCATTAGCAGCAGTGGTGGATGGTGCTTTGCTTTTTGATACTGCCCATGAAAATGATGGTGGAGGGTGCTGGCTGGCAGCTTTGCTTAGGTGGTGGTTGATGCTTCTGATAACCTGACTCTTCTGGGACTGGCAAAGGGACAGATTCTTCATAGCTTTTTAGCTTCCTATGGTGATAAGTGTTGCCTTTTCTCTGGAATCAGGCTGGAAAGCTGAAGGACTGTTCTGGAAGATTTTTGTTTGGTTTCTCAAAAGAAAAAAATATTATGTTAGAGAACAGAGAAGAGGATTGGTTTTGAGATGTGCACTGTAACACTGGCCAGGATGCCAGAATGCCATGGCATAAGTTTCCAAGTTTCTCAGGTCTTCTTTTTTATAGCATGGGCTCTATAGCTGGCCGAATAGTGCCCATACACTGTGATTAAGTGTAAAGGTGTGACAGATACAATGTCCATCAAAGTGCTCGAAATAAAAAAGATTAAAAGGTAAACAGTTTTCCTCCCAATAAGCTGCTAATCACTTTGGGCTTGCCATGCTTTGCCCTCTAGGCAGGGGCTTATCCTTATGGTTGACCTTGACTTACAAAAAGCATGTGACAAGTGTGGAAGATGATGTCTTGACTGGCAGTTGAAGGAAGCTGTCGGTGAGTCCATCCAGATGTTACAGGCTTTTCTAAAGCCTTACACACGCTTTACAGAAGGCATGGGGTTTTTTTGCTGTTGTTGTTATTTTTCATCCTCGCTGGACCTTCTGTAAAATCCTGATCAGCTAATTTGTGCTTAAGTCTGCAATTAGGCTGCTCTGAATGGCTTTTACTTGCTGTAGTTAGTCCTACTTCCATAAGAGGAACATCTTATTTTATAGCAGAAGAAAGAAGCAGGTGGTCTTCTCTTGATAGAGTCTGCTGTGGGATTTCTAGTAGCCTATGAGTATGAGTTGGGTCGCTTAAGCTCAGCTTAAGTAGGGTGGTGAGGGCAGAGCAGAGAAGCAGCTAGAAGACTGGAGGAGAAGCTCCGAGCTGTCCTCCCTCCCTGGCTGGGCTCACCTGACTGGGAGGGGAGGCAGCAGGTCACCATGATGTCCATCCCCCAGGGCCACCAGTGCGTTTTGACCATGCCCCTCTCTGGAGTTGGAATGAAACATCTCGTTGTCGTGGCTGCCAGTCACCAGGCAGGACTGGGACACGGGAGCAGACAAGGGCAGTGATTTTAGCATCCAAACAGTGGGGCTGTTTTGTGGATGTTTCCCATTATGTTAGTAAGGGTGTATCATTTCTGTGACTGCTGCAGCAAGCAAACACACAGGCCAACATCTGTTTAAAGTTTTCTGGGCTTTTTCTTTGTGCTTCTGGTAGCTTCTGAATTTAGCCAGTGGGAAGAATAAACCAAATTTCTACAGGCTGTCAGTGAGAAGTTCCTAAGCACTTCTGAGAACATCTGGCCTGGTTCGCAGGCAGGGAGGCCTTGGTTTAGTTTTGCTGTGCTGCAGGGTAACAGGTGGGTAGGCAGATGTGGGTTGATATTTTTTTTCTGCCACGATGGGTTGTTTTCCTTTTATTCTTTGGTGTTCTGTTCCAGGCGTGACAGGTTTTTGCAGACGTCAGGACACCAGAAGCCGCGGAGAGAGACTTTCCTGCTCTGAGAGCTATGTGATTGCAGAGAAACAAGGGTTTTGTAGTTGGGGATTTGACCCCAGCTTGGCAGTTAAGCTGGGCAGCACTTGATCAAATGGGACCTCTCCTCCATCTCTGTTCTGCAAGAGGACCTTTTTCTCATCTGTCCTGTCCCGGGCCTCTGGGCAGTGTACCTGGATTTCCATTTATCTGCTTGATTCTGTGATCTGCAGGTGGAAAACAGGGGAGTGGGGCCCCTGCTCGGCCACCTGTGGTGGAGGCACCCAGAGCCGCTCCGTCTACTGCATGGCCTTCGACGGGGAGAGCGCCCAGGGGGCGGTGGACACCGCCGAGTGCATGGCCTTTGCGCAGCAGCCTCGCAGCAGCCAGCCCTGCAACACCAGGCAGTGTGCAAGCTGGAGCACGGGGCCCTGGTCAGAGGTGAGTCTGCGTGGGGGGCACCGAGCTGCATCTTGGAGGAGCTTCCGCCAGGGTCTGGGGTATGAGGGTCTGCACCAGGCCCAGCGGAGGCTGAGGGCTCGCGTGGGAGCGGCTCTCCATCAGCCGGGGATCTGCAGCGCCTTCCTCGCACAGGTTGAGAGCAGGGGCTTGTGCTCCTACTCGTGATAGCTTTATTTCTGTGTGTGTTGCTGCCTCAACATTGCAGGACTCGAGACCGTAGTGTTGAAACAGTCGGTAAGATGCGGTGAGCCGCTGGAGAGCTGTGGTTCAGCTGTGCCTGCACTAGGCTGTGTCAGCACAGGGCTCCTCTGGGCTCCTGCACGGCGTGGTGTTAGTGCCTGTGGGCAACTGTGTCTACAGGAGAGGAAGCCCTTCACGCTACACGTGCTCAGCGCTGCCAGCCAGTCACTGAGAAGGCGTCTTATGTTCTACAGACTTTAGAACTAAAGCTGAAAGATCTCACTGAACTGTATCTAGTCAGTCCCTAAGGCAAAAGTGCATTTTCCTCTTTTAAAAAAGTAGTACCTGTGCCCTTGTAGCGCCTGACTCAGCATTTTACAATCTTACTTTCTGAGAGTGGTGCAGCATCATAAAATGCAACTTCAAGACATGATACTCGAGGCTGTATAGTCATTTTCTTTTCCTGTGAGATGTAAGGTGTAAATATTGAGGTGACTTCATGATTGTCCAATGGGAGCACCATTGGGGGAAGTCACCAAGTGTCATGTTGTTACAAATAGATTCCTAAGTGGTTCGTTCTGGGACTCCCAAAAGTGGCTATGCTTTGTATGCTCATAGAAATAAAAGCCTAGTGCAACCCTAGCAAGTGGCTAAGACTCAGCTAGGAAGCTCATCCAAAGCCAGTCAGACTTCTCTGAAGTTGCTGATGTCTTCAGAGACACCTTGGTAATTCATGGAGAAGTAGGCTGGATTGCAGGCATGAATTTGACAGGGCATTGAAAATGTCGCAAAGTAGTTTCTATTACCTAGTGGAAACTCTACGAACTAGCCCCCGTCTAGTAGTTGTTTTGCTATACAGTATAGAGGTTGTGTCACAGCTGCACACTACGGAAGTGAAACACAGGCTCTTTGGGCATAAGACATAAGCAACATAAGAAATTAATGAATTCTTTACCTTGGACTGACTTTATCAGGATTAAATAACATTAGGTTGCAGATATTCCCTTTCATTTGTTGCTGTCAATATATTTTGCAAGTTTTGTTTGTTTGTTTTTTCCAAGTTGTTTTCCCTTTCGTCTTTGGCAGAGGGAGAGGGAAATGATGGGACTTTCCCCAAATTATTCAATATACCCAGGGGCTCCCCAGACCTGTTAACCATACATTATTGTCGCTTCTACAACATAAATAAACACTCTGCTAGCACCCACCTATGAGGATGATTTTTATGATGGTTTCTTGTTTCAAGTATTCTCAAAATAGTACTCTGGCCTAAAGGAGCACAGCCTGGAAATGCAAATGAAGAATTAGGTGGTGCTTTTTGGTTGTTTTTCTGTTCTTTTAGTGCTCAGCGAGCTGTGGGGAGGGTGTCCGCACCCGCTCGGTGGCCTGCAGAACGCAGCAGGGCGCTCAGGCTCAGGATCTTGCTTGCCTGCTGCAGCCCAAACCACCAGCCACCCAGCCCTGCCTCGGGGAGAGCTGCATGCAGGAGATCGGCTGGCACGTTGGCGACTGGGGCCTGGTAAGGACGGCGCTCCCACAGCTCAGGAAAACTCACCACATTGTGGTGCTCCTCGCAAGCCAGCTTTGATCAGAGCACGTTGCCCGAGACTGGGAGCGTGTAGTGCTTCGTTACCAGTCCCTTGGCTCGAGGCTGCATTGTAACTGGCCCTAGTAAAGCTGCAGTTAATCTGCTACCTGCTTTGTTTGCGGCTGCTACAAAAATAAATCCTTCTGAGGGGGGATTACAGTTTCAGTGACAGTAGCAAAATGCAGCCAGTAAACGGAAACAATCCACTCCTGCTGCTTATTCCCAACTCTTTGCACCATCACTATGAATAGCAAAGCAGCTCATTGACTGCCTATGGCTTAGCGCCCTGAGCTTCAGAACTGGTCATCACATTTGGTGAAATGATTTAGAGTATGTTTTTGTAATTGTCCAGATAAACTGTGCTGCAGCTGGATTAGCCGTGTCTTTGTGGAGGGAGCCAGACTGTTTTCAGCCTGGGAAAAATGCCGGGGGGAGGAGATGGGATAAATCCAGTGCATCACATGGCTTCCAAATACAGCATTTTCCCTTCCACACCAGCCAGACCAGCTTGTTCTGGGTTAAAACACGTTGCATCTGGTCCTTTGTGCGATGTAGGCAAAGTTTTAATTACACCTAGAAAAGTTGCATACCTTAATCTGATCTTTCCTGGCCCCTGGCTTTCTGACATGAGAAGGGTTCCTGCCTGTGGCTGAACAAAAGAGGAAAAAATATATATTCTCCCAACATTTCTAAAGCTTGCAATGGACAGGTGAGTTACACAAATGCCTCGTCATCTCTGCTCCCCTGAGTTGATGATGTTCATGCCTCCTTTGTCACCCACAGCTTGCAGTGAGAATTCCAGTTAGCTGCTTGCCAAGAAGCCATCGGTTTGCTTTCCTGATGTAAACTGGTTCCTGTTCTGGTGAGCAGGGAGTTCAGAGTTGACTCTTTCACAACTGGAGGATCCCAGTAGCACTGGGATGCCCCTAGGCAAGGCTGAAATAATTCACTCCTGCTTATTCCCTCTCCCTGCAACTTTGCTGGGAATAGCAGAACAACTCCTTTGGATGTTGCAGACTGAGCATGGCTTAGAGCCCAATGATTCAGGGCCAGGCACAATGTTTAAGCTATTTGAGATGGTTTAAATGTATTTTTGAAATGTTTAGATGAATCCAGCTGGAGTATTGTTTACCTTGTCTTGTTAGAGGGTGCTGTGCTCAGCTAATTGTGTGGCTTTTTGACCACGGGTTTTCTATCTCTGCTGCCTGCTCCCTTGCCTCTTCTCTGTGCCCAAGTGTTCGAAAAGCTGCGACTCGGGCATCCGGACACGCCAAGTCATCTGCGCTGACGGCGACTCCAAATTCTACAATCCCGAGATGTGCAAAGCCATCCAGCCACAGAAACCAGCCACGCTGGGTGGCTGCAACATGCAGCCGTGCTACCTGCCACAGCGTGAGTCGTGTTGCTAGGCACTAGCTTCTGCTAAGGCGCTTCTGCTTCCGAGTAGAAAGTGCCAGGGTTTCACACTAGCTTGTGTTCGCAGCTCCTTGCCCACCTCTGTCTTGTGCCGTTTATGTCTTGTGCACAGAAACACAGTGCCTTCAAGTGAGAATCCCAATTCATGTGTTACCTGAAATATATGTAACACGCTTAGGAATTACAGTGGTGTATGTCCAGTCTGAACTCAATATTCTGTTGGGACTCTGTCCCAGTTTATACCGTGGACTGACTCCAGCAGTTAAGAAGGATGAAACTCTTGGCACACTCATCGTTAGAGACTGTAGACGATTCTCATCTCTCTGTGAATCAGGCACAAAGGAGACAACTGTTCAGATGGCTTTGCTTGCTGTCTGTATTCCTCTTCCCACAGGAACTTAAGGAAAAATTTCTTAACAATGGGGGCGACAGAGCACTGGAACAGGCTGCCCAGAGAGGTTGTGGAGTCTCCTTCTCTGGAGATCTTCAAAACCTACTTGGATGCAGTCCTGTGCCACATGCTCTAGGCGACCCTGTGTGTGCAGGGGGGTTGGACTAGATGACCTCTACAGGTCCCTTGCAACCTTAAGCATTCTGTGATCCTATGATTCTACGTATATGGTGTCCCATTGAAATGGTCACCTTTGCCTGCCCATCACAGGTGTTCCAGTCAGACCCATTACTGATCAGGAGCAGTGCCAGGAGAACATAGTCATCAGCTGCAGTCCCTTATTGGCTCCTGTTGACTCTTTCAGTCTTCTGTTTATGCATTTGCAATTGTTAGTATTAACCACACTAATTTTGTGCGTGTCTCTTTTTGCAGAGGTCCCCAGTATGCAGGACACTACGGGATATGATGTCACCCGGCAGTCCTTGCTGACACGGTACAACCCAAACAGCCCTGCCACAGGTTAGGAGGGCTTAAGTTTGTGGGCTTGGTGACAGTGGGTGTGAAACGGGGTGCAGGTAAGGGGGTGGTTCCTCCCTGTCTCCATTCCTTCTCTTCATGGGCTTGTAGACATTCATGGAGGCAGGGACAAAGGCTGGATTCATTCACACCAATAGTGAACAATATCTAAATGTGTGCACACAGAAGGCTGTGCAATATAGAGATCCTAGATTCTGGCAGCACAAGTTAAATGCTAGCTGGGAAAGATACTGCCTGATGCAGATCACAGGCAGAAGGATAGGATCATGTATCCACTGTGAGAGGACCTCAGTAACGTGGAAGTTGGTTTCTGCTGGGACAGCAGAAAGAATGTGCTCAGAGACTTGTCCCAAGGGCAGTGAGGAAGAGAACCTTAGGACAATCAGATCCAGAGTAGTGAGCAAAAAGGTGCTCAGATGAAACCCTGATGCAGAAAAGCCTGCCTGGTAGCCAGTAAAAAGAGAGCATAGATGAGGAAAATTGACCAGATCTGGTGCTCACCGTCATGCTTTACGGAGTTCTCTCCCCAGATCCTGATGATGAAGGGATGCGCCCTGGGACCTCCGTGGCCCATGGTAGCTCTGGGAATCACCAAGTTCAGTCCGAGGACCGTGGCCCCAACCTCTTGCCACTTCGCTGGGAATCCCAGTCGCGCTCATCGGGTTCCCGACAGCTCAGCTTCCCTGGGGACCTCGCTGCAGGGACCAGCACTCAGGACTGCAATCGGAGCCCCCACGGCTGCTGTCCGGATGGGCACACTCCAGCTTCAGGTCCTCTGGGCAGAGGTTGCCCCTTTGGCACCTGCCAGCAGAGCAGGTAGCTGGAAGTAGGCAGGCCTGAGCAGGGAGGCATTGCCTTTCCTGGGGGCTTGCTCATGTTTGCTGGTTGGGAATTACTTGTTGAGCCAGGTGCATCAGGTCTTGCTGCAGCCCTTCTGTGTTCTGCCTGCAGGTACGGGTGCTGTCCTGATGGAATATCATCTGCCCCGGGCCCAGACAACATGGGATGCCCACAGTATTACAGCGATGTTCAAGTGAACAGAAGTCAGCCCACTGCAGCCACTTCTGTGGTAAGTAGATAAACTCCTTAGATTTTAACAGTCTGTCAGATAGCAGAGTTCGGAGCTGGTGATGGTGACTCAGGCTATGCGTTTCTGCTGTACTTCACCTCTACCAGTAATACTGGAGAACCAATACTCCATGTATGGCATCAGATCCCCTGACCAGCTTTGTTCCTGCTCAGTCTGACAGCTCCACTGGTGACTCTCTGTAAGCAGGAGAGTGAAAGCTGTCTGAGAAGCAGCAAAGCATCTTTTGTAAACTGGCTGAATTATTCCAAGTAGTCAGATTTCTTTTTGGCAGATGGTTGCCATCCACTTTCCAGGGAGTAAGAAAAGGGAAATATGTTGCGACTAGAAATGCCCTTGTTGTTCATCTCTGCGGAGTAATTGAGGGCAAAACAGTCAGGGAGGATCTTCCTCTTTGTTCTTTGGGGCTTGTAGCTTGGGTGCTTGCTGGGGCTAGCTGAGAAAACTGGCCTGCTGCTGGGTTGGCTGGGTCTCTTTTGTGGAGAAAAACACAGCCGAAGGCCAAGTTCCGCCCCCGCCAGCAGGGAGGCCTCCAGGAGGCAGACCAAGGAGCGGGGTTCCCCTAGCAGCTGGCTTCCGCGCGACAGCTTGTGCGCGGCGCTCGCGCGTGCCCCTCGCGTGCTCGTGGTAACCTGGCGCTCGGCTCCTGTCTCTAAGGAGAGCCCAGCCTCGTCCCAGCAGCACCCCCCAGGCGAATGCCGCGCGTCCCGCTACGGCTGCTGTTTTGACAACATCGCTTCAGCTTCAGGCCCTCAAGGGGAAGGATGTCGCGATAGGCCCAGCTACCGTAAGTGATGCTCTGGCTTCTTGATTTAGAAATGTTGGAAGAGTTGTACAGCATTCAGCAGGCCAGGCCACAAGAAACTTCCCGAGCAGAGCCTTTGCTCTCTGGAAAATGTACTAAGTCATTCTCCTGCAAAGGAGTCCTGCCTGATGGCTCAGGATGACACAGAAAAGCTGCCACATGGTTCAGTTCTGTCACCTACCACAGAAATTCTTGTCAGCCTCCATTATTGTTTTAGCAGCACGAGATTCCTGTAGCTTCTATCAGTTTGCAGAACATTTGTTTACTGTGATGCAGCCTGCAGTGTTCCAGGTTAGCTATCTGGGTTTAGAAGTGAGGCCTCCCTGAGGATTAGGGCCAGGCTCAGCTCTGGATCACCCTTCTCCTTTGCTCTGCAGGGAAGCACCTACTGTGACACCAGAGTGGCTGGCAAGAACATGCTGACTCCTTTACTTCCTAGATGTGTCTTTTGCAGGCAGGTGTGCTGCTCTGCTCTCTTCCTTTTTTGTTGCCCCACAGGCATGGAAAAGTCTCTGGCTCCCTGCTGCTCAGGCAGAGCAAAGGGCCTCTTGGTCTGAGCCCTGTGTCTGGTGTTTGTCAGCATGTGGTGGTGATTACAGGGGGGCTTTGTAGGTGCACTGGGCTGGGCTCTATGTCAGGGTGTGGGGACATACGCTGTGATGCATGAGGTTTCACAGCTGCATCTGATCCACTTGCTCTTTGGGCTGGGAATGTGCAATGGCTGTTGCAGTGGCACTGCGGGCACAGGGAACCCTGGGACGGAGCTGCCAGTTGCAGAAAGGCTGCAAGGTGTCAGTCTCATACCTGATGTCTAGTCAGTCTAGGTTCAGTGTGAAAATTGGGGCAGAAAGAAACATCTGAGCAGCTGACCTGAGTTCAAAGCAGAGTTTGGTGCAGAGCTCAGTGTCCTACTTTCCGACCTGCTCCCGGCCCATAAGACTCATCAGATTCCCTAGGCAGCAGCTTGAAGCAGCCGAGTCTGTGTGTGTCATGACCCTAACATCCCGCTCTATGCTCTTGCCCCGGCAGCCTTTCCCGTGCTGTGCCTGCTGCCCAGCGCCCACGGCCCCTGCGCGGACTGGAGCACTCGCTGGTACTTTGTGGCAGTCGTTGGCAAATGCAACCGGTTCTGGTACGGCGGCTGTCACGGCAACAGGAACAGCTTTGCCTCGGAGGAGGAGTGCATGAGGGCTTGCCAGGACCGCGCGGGTCCCCAGCCCCCGCAGCGCCAGCGCCTCCCTGCCCGCCCGGGCCCAGGGGCCGCCCAGGGCCAGCAGCCACCGCCGCTGAGAGAGCCTGCGGGCCGCAGCCACCAAGGAGGGGCTCCGGGGGCTTCGCCGCCACCGCGAGACAGCCTCGGCGCGGGCGGCTGGAGGAGCCGCGTCCTGCCGGAGCCCTTGCCAAGGGCTGGTGCACAGGACAGCCAGCGCTGGGGCGCCCGGCGCGCCGAGGGTGCCACCGAGGCGGGAGCGGGCCGCCCGCGCCAGGAAGCACCGGGGGCCGGGCAGCCGGAGAGGCCGGGGCCTGCGGTTTCGGGAGGCGCCGCCTCCTCGCCGGAGGGCCTGGGGCAGCAGGGACCTGCAGGCTCCTTCCCAGCGCGAACTCTGCACAGGTGATTTCTGCTCTGTCAGCTAATTGCAAGCCCCAGGGCAGCTTCTCCTGGAGTGGCAGCACTGCCCCAGCCAGGACTAGCTGGCTGGGAATACCATGCAGCAGGTTGGCTCCACCTGTGTCCCTTTGGAACACGTGTAACATCAGGTTATTCAGGCCCTGAAGATTTCTGGTCTCTCTTTTTACCCTCCTCCTGCTTTCCAACAACACCGTATGCAGGGGGGTTGGACTAGATGATCTCTAGAGGTCCCTTCCAACCCTAAGCATTCTATGATTCTATGAACACTGGAAGTTGTGTCTGTGAAAGGACTGCAGGATGCTGGGGCCCTTATTTGGGTAGCCTGATTTTGCTCTAAATGTAAATCCAGGCCGTTTTGCTTGTTCGGACCAATTCATTCAGCTAGCTCCCTGCCTTTGAAGCCTTTACTCAGTGCTGCGTAGAGCAGCAGTAGTTTGTTCTAGGGAAGACTTTCAGATGTGGGGTCTGAGTCATGGACAGTGTCACTCTGAAAATTGGGAGTGTGTGGAGCTGGATCTGCATGCAGAGACCACTTGTGGTCCCAGGAGCTGAACTCTGTTCCTTCAGAGGAGAGGAGCTGGCTGGAGGAGGCCCTGCCTCTCCCCTGGCATTCTGCAGCACTTAATGTGTCCAGATCAGTCTTTGCTGCATAGGAGAGGGCTGCCACATGTTATCCAGGGCATCAACTCTGAGTTGGAAGAGCAGCAAGTCCTGCTTTGCACTGTGGGTTGTGACCGTCCTCCAGAGTCACATTAGGGGACCCAGAGGAGAGGAGGGCAGCAGAGGTACAAGTGATGAAATTGCTTTTCCTTTCAGAGCCATCCTGGAGGAGGGCAGACCCACCCTTGTGACAGCAGCCGTGGGACAAAACATCCAGCTGTTCTGCAAGATGGGCACATTCCCCTTCTCCCGCGTGGAGTGGATGAAGGACGGGCGGCCGTTCTCCTCCGACAGGTTAGCTCGGCCCTCCTCCTTGCAGAGCAGCGTTCACAATCCTTCCTGGGCAGGCTGCCAAATATGCTGGCCTGCTTTTTTCATAATCTCTTAAAAAAAATAATGAATAAACAAGCCCACTGTACATGAGCTTTCTGTCTGGTCCTGCACAGCCTTCATGGCAGAATATTGCTGAAAGTAGCTTCCCATTTTCCCATCTCAGTCTCCTCTCTGCTCCTGACCTTTCCTTCTGCCCCAGTTATTTCCCCTGCCCCTGAGTCCTCAGTGGTTCATGGGGGTTGTTTTCCCAAGCAGAAGGCACTACATGTTGCTGGTTGTAACGTCAGCACGAAGGGCCAGCAGCCCTCGGCTGGGCAGGGGGCTCATGGTTGTCCCTGTTGCAGGCACAGCTACCAGTCTGACAGCTCCTTGGTCATCAGCCACGTCAGCTCGGAGGACGCGGGGACTTACACGTGCCTCGTTTCCAGCGGGAGGACGGACGGAGCTGAGAGACGGCAGGTTCAGTTGCAGATCTCAGGTGAGTAATCTTCCACGGAACTGAACTGTCCAGCACAGTGATCACATCGTCTTGCTGGGCGCCCTCATCTGCCTCCTGGTCTGGAACAAGAGGCTCCAGCAAAGGGGTTTCTGTGGTTTTTGGAGTCCTGCCTCTCACACTGTAATGCAACAGACTGGCCTGCCAGAGCCCTCCATACTGTGTTTTGCATTTTGCCCAGACAGGTCCTTCTGGGTAACAGACTGCTCCCCATTTTGAAAAAACATGCCTTAAAAAAAAAAAAGAAGCTAATCTTAAAAGATGGGCTAGCAGCCACCCTGTGACCTCTGATCTCTGAGATTTGTTTTGTCACAGCAGTGGCCCATGGGTCCTCGGGGGTGCTGCAGCCTGTCCTGGAGAGAGGAGAGTGAAGGGTCTGGAAGGGCTCGCGGCAGCTTGGAGGCTCTCACAGCCGCTGGCACCGGCTGCGGCACTAGTCAGCCAGCAAACAGATGGCTGAAGGGCTCCTTGGCTCCCATCCCGCCAGCTCTCCCGAGCTCACGGAAACCCTGCGCAGGAGGGCACAGCGTGAAGGATCTTGTTACTCACACAAGGTGTTTCATTCTGGATAGAGTACCAGGGCGCTGTGCTGGCAGGGAGCGAGAGGGACCGGGCCACACACAAGGAAGACAAGCAGCATGGAGAGCAGTCCAGGGGCAGCGACACGGAGCCAGCAGCCGGCTCCTCCGTGCGTCAGCAGCTCACGTACAGGTGGGTTTGTGTACAGCAACAGTTTGTCTGTGCCCAGCTGAGGAACCATCTGGCACCTCCGTGTAGGAGAGCTGGGTTGGGAAGGTCCTGGGGCATGGCTGGGAGGCCTGCAGTGCCAAACTGCTGACAGCAGAAACAGGCAAAGGTCCCAACCAACAAGCTGGGTTCCGTCCTCGGAGGGGTTCTCAAAGGCAGGTCCTGAGCAAAGACGCACGGGGAGGCGGGCAGTGCGGGAACTATATTCAAAGGAAAGGAGGAGTGTGAGGGGCTGCATCCTTAGCTCTTCCAGCCAGTGTAGTCAGAACAAGAAACAAACCAGCTTGGTTCAGAACTATCTCCTCACGTACTGGATGGAATATTTTGTGGTTTCTTGCCTGTTTCTGTGGTACTTCTTGGCCCTGCAGAATTGAAAGGAAAAAAAAAAAATCAGTTCACTGTAAATGCAGCCTGATGGGCTGTAGACTAAGTACAATCATGATCTGTTAATAACACCTTCCTCTAACCTAACCACTAACCTAAGCCCCAGACAATTTGCTGAACACTCCAGCAACCTCCTTAGCTGCTTCTGCCCTTCTGTGGAAATAAGTGGTTTATTGAATTAAGAGCATTAAATTAAGGCGCTCTGATTTTGCTTTTTTGAGATGAAGAATTCAGGTCAGAAAATAGGTATGGGGGAGACAATGTTTTCTTTCATTCTGGAAACGTCCTGGTTTAGTTCTCTTCTGAAGTGGCGTTCAGATGTAGTTACAAGAGAGCAAAGAGCTCAGGGCGATGCATGGCGCGAGAGGAGGTGCACGGTGCCCGCTGTAAGCCCGGAGGCTTGTGGCGGAGCGCGGCGTCGCGCTGAGGGCCGCGTTGCGCTGCGCTCTGTGCCTGCAGGTCGCTCTCGGCGGGGCGCGAGCCGGCGCTGCTGGAGGCCCGCGTCGGCGAGAGGCTGCGGCTGCCCTGCGCCGCGGGAGCAGCGCCCGGCCGTGCCGTGCAGTGGCACAAGGACGGGCGGCCCCTCTCCTCCCCCAGGTGAGCCCCGTCGCGCTGCTGCCCTTCCTGCATCTGCTCCAGCGCGCCGGCTGTGCTCAGGGACCGTCCTGCTTCAGCCCGGCCGTGCGGAGCCCCACGCAGCAGCTGCCGTGCGGGCGCGCGGGGAAGCCGAGGCTGGGATTTGTGCAGCTGCAAGGCGGGTGGGAGCAAAGCACTGGGCAAGGCAATCTGCCAAAAACCAGCCGGCCTGCAGTCAACGGGACACACTTACGAGGAAAAACCTGGGGCTCTTGCAGCGCTGGGTGCTGCTGCTGCTCTCCTGCAGCTCCCCTCGCCCCTTGCTCCAGCTGAGAGCTTTTGCAGAGCGCTCGTGCTGCCGGTGGAGGACTGGGGTTGCCCATGGTCTGATGCAGGCTGCAGCTAACCCTCTTCTGGAGGGAGTTAGCCCAAAGCTGCACGTAGGACTTGGCTCTGGGGGCTGGAGTGCCGTCCTGGGCCACGTGCCGGCTGAGGAGGTGTCTGGCTTTGTCCCGCAGGCACAGGCAGCAGCCGGACGGGGCCCTGCTCATCAGCCGCGTGAGTCCTGAGGACACCGGCCTGTTCACCTGCACCGCCTCCAGCAGCCGCGGCCAGGAGCAGCGCCAGGTCCTGCTCCGTGTCCTAGGTAGCACCGGGCCGTGCCGCGCGCCGGGCACGCTCCCGGGAGCCCCATGGGGAGCTCGGCAGCACGCGGGGCTCCCGGCTCCACAGCGAGCACTGCGGGCGGCTCCAGGGCGAGGAGCCACGAGCTGTTTCACCAGCTGGCACCAAAGCTGTGTGGGCCTTGTAGGCCCTGGGGCTCCAGGCAGCCGGCGCGGCGGGAGGTGTTTCCCAGGGCCCTGTTTCTGGGAAACCCGTTCGTGTGAATAGGTCTGGGAGCTGGAGGCGGGGGTGGTTCTGTGCATGGGAACTGCTTAAGTCCAGCTGGAGGAAGCGCGCTTTGAGGTCTCTGCTGCTTGCCCTGGCTTGGGACAAACCCCTTAGGAAACTCCACATGCCCCATAGAAATAGCTGCGGTAGCTCCAGACGTGTCATTTCAGGTCCTAGCTGTACCTCATGGTAGCGTAAGTGGGACTTTCCTGGTAGGAGAATGCTCCTGCTACTGGAGGCAACACAGAGTTGTCCTCCAGCTAGTGGTGATTTCCTTCCTGGTGCAGGAGAGCTGAGGATCACTGGTCTGCTTCCAAGCATCACTGTATCTGAGGGAGAGACTGCCCTGCTGCACTGCACAGTGAGCGGCAGCGATGTGACTATACGGTGGTCAAGGTAGGCAGCAATGAGACAGAACTTGACTTTCTTCCTCTTCCTGGACCTCCTGCCAGGCCAGGGTGCCCACCAGGGGCTCGCCAGCCCGGGAAGGGGTCCGTGGCTCTTCCCAGCCCCAGCCAGGCTCTTCTACTCTTCCTAGTTGACCTTGCTATTCTCCTAGAAGTCCTGAGCAAAATCCCCGTGGTGGGGAAGTTCACCAAATCCACGTTCCAACAAAATGATGAGGAGAGAGGGCATAGAGTGAAGAAGTCATGGAGTTCAGGAAGGCTCCGTGGTGGAGAGCTGGTGATATTGCAATAGCAAAAATTCAAGTGCGCGAGCAGAGGAAGACCCTTAGCAAGGCTCTGTAGAACTCTTTCCCTGGCTAATCCCAGCCATCATTTTAGCCTCTATAGCAACAGCCACTCCTCCTCCAGCTTCCTGCTGGGACACTTCTTTCCATCTGCTGTCACGTGGGAGCAAGGGGGAATTTAAAGAGTCTCATTAAGCATAAGAGGAAAGCTGTGTCCTCTTCCGTTCTTTGCAGTGGAACTGTGAATTTGTGTGAGTGCTGGGGAGGTGGGTTTTTTTTTTTTTTTCTGACTTGGAAATAATCAGTTCTTTTTTTTGGAGCCTTCCTGCAAAGTACCCAGAGAGATGGATTGGTAGTTATTCAAGCCCCTTTACTCCAAGGAGTAGGACTGGAGTGGGCCTTCTGGCAAAAGGAGGCCACTTTTCTTCCACAGCTAAGTTTGGTATTTGAGCTAACCAGATGATGCAAATTTCAGAGTCTGGGGAAACCCTTTTCAGTGAATCAGACTTTATGTCCTTGGTAACTTGGCAGCTCAGAATTCAAGTGGTTTTTTTTGCTCTACACAGAGTATTCCAGGAAGAACAGAACAGGCACAATCTTGCTGATTTCTCCAAACTCTTAATTCCCTAAGCCCCCAAAATGTGTAGACAAGGAAAGGGAAAAAGGCTTTACAGAGCCCAGAGCCAGGAGGCTGCAGACTCACTCCAGCTCATGGTAGTCCCTTATTGCAGAGCTGGGTCATGGCAAAATAAAATTTCCTCTTCCTGTGCAGTGCACTGAGTTTGTAGAAACTCACCTCTTTCATGCACAAAAAATAAGAGGGGAAAAAAAAAAAAACAAAAACAGAACCAGCACAGAGCTGCTCAGCTGCCGTGGTGGGAATAGTGGCGTGAAGGGGTTTTCACGGCAGGAACGGCGTCCCCATGCGGGCGGATGGCCACCACATCCACCTGGCCCAGGACGGCAGCCTGACGATAAGCAACGCGCGCGAGGCTGACGAGGGCACCTACACGTGCAGCGCCTACAGCCGCAGCAGCTCCGTCAGCGCCAGCACCGACGTGAAGGTGACGAGGAGCCGGCCCAGCCGTGAGTACAGCTCGTCCCGCACGCGCAGGGCTGGCCGCCGGGCCCGTCGCTGCAGGGCTGCGCTGCGCCCGCCTCGGCGCTGCCCCGGCCCCCGGCCCTGCGTGGAAAAGCAGCAGGGTGCAGCCCTGCCCGCAGCAGGGCACGGGGACCTTGATTCACTTCCTGAGGCCTAAACACCAGCGTTGGTCAACAAAATGTGTGGCTGCAAGATGACCTGGCCCCTGGGTAATGCCATCCAGGCTGAGCCTCACAGGGTGAGCAGTGTTCCTCACAAGGGATGTTAAGGCCCAGAAACTCTGTCCTTCTCCTCTATCTAAGCAGGGGCGTCAGCGGGTCCCTTTAACTCTTGATCTTGGCCTGTGTTTCAAATAATCCCCTCAGAATTGGCAGGGTGGAGAAGGCGCTGGCTCCTTTGGGAGGGAAATGGAAACGTGAGGGACAGGATGGAGAGGTGGATTTCGGGCGAGCTTCGTGCAGACCTGATTGAGCCTCTTCCCTCCCGCTTGGCCGCGGCAGCCATGAACGACGTGGTGGAGGGGAGCAGCGAGTGCGTGGACCAGCCCCACCTGGCCAACTGCGAGCTCATCGTGCAGGCGCAGCTCTGCGGCAACCGCTACTACGGCAGCTTCTGCTGCGCCAGCTGCGCGCGCCAGCGCCCCGGCCCCGCGCGGCGCTGACGGCGCCCGTGCAGGGGGCTCCTACGAGGCAGGAGCTCTGGCCTTTCGCTGCCCACAGCTGTGCGGGGAGCCCTGCTCTGCCTGGAGCTTAGGAGGGCGAAGCGAAAGAGGCATGAGGGTGACTGCCCAAAGGTGGGGGAACCACCGCCCCCAAGGGCCTGGCAAACCTTTTCCCCTCTCCACGCCTCGCACCAGCGGATCCATCTCTTCTCAGTAGCTGCTGGTACTTGCAGGACACGGTGACATTGGGACCGTAAGGCTGCCCTGACGTTGCAGCGGGCAGATAATCAGCATGGACGAGGCAGAGACCAGGTGTTCACATAAGCAAGAGAGAAGTGCTTTTAAAAATAATCTTTGAGGTGTTTGAAGATGGGAACTGTCTTGCTAAAGAATGGATCCCTACCATTTAGAGAGGGCTAAAGTACTCTTACACTGTGTCTCATGTTCCTGTGAAGCACTCCTGCATTTTGTTCCAGCACGGAGCAAGTTCAAGTAGAGCCAAAATGACCCAACTGACAGCTACAGTGAGTGACATTATGGCTGTATCCCTAGTAACCTAGAAACCAAACACACTAATTTTACGTGAGTCAGGTTGATCATGTCCAGAGTCTTTGGTGTTCAGGTAGAAAGTGCTCCCCAGGATTACAAATGATCCAAATTTAACACTATTGTCTGGTCTGTTGCAGTTTAAATATCACTATCCCTAGGAAGATAGATAAATTCAACTGCTATATTGAATTTAATGTGAAGATGGGCTCTGTGGTAGCCTTGTGTGCCATGGAGAGGAGAGGCTTTGCCAGCCCGACCCTGTCTGTGCTCTGCTCTTGTGGCGCTCGGCTCTGTGTGCGCCCGGGCTGAGCCCTGAGGGTCGGGGCTGCCCGGGGAGGCCGTCCAGGTGCAGAGCGGCTGGCAGACTTGGATGGGTTAATTACATTTCTCAACGGGCATCATCTATCTAGTCTATGTGGAGGTAAATCTATGAACTAGTATAGATACCTGAAGTATAGATACCTGATTTTTTTTTTCTCCTCTCCCCCCTGTACCTGTTGCTTTAGGGCCTGCAAGGAGGGTGTCTAACTGTGGGCTGCGCTCGCACCGCTCCCCTCCAGCCCAGAATCTGCGCTCAGGGCAGCAGTGATAGAGAGGTGAAAATCCCCAGGCTTGGCAGCCTGAAGCTGCATTGGAATCTAAAGTCAGTAACCCACTTCAGCAGCATCTAAAAATAAGAATTACTGACCTAATGATTGCACTCTTTCCAGCACAGGTGTGTCTTCAGGTTTCTGGACACCACACTTTAAGAGGCGAACACACTAAAAAGTCTAGAAGCAATCAGTAAAGGAGTGAGAAGGGACAGATTTTTCAGAGAGAGAGACTTTTCCCTGAAAGGTCAGTGATAAAAAAATCTGCTTGCTGGAAGGCAGAAAGTCTTACTTTGTGGGGAAGTGAATTACTCTGCTGTATAACTCACAAGATGGGTTGTGAAGTTGCCATCAGTTGTTATTTAAAAACATTGAGATAGTTTTGATCCCAAGACTATCTGTGTATGCTCATAACCTTGCATTTAAGATGTCAAAAACAGCACCTTTTTGTTTTATATATAGGCTATTTGACTCTGGTGTGAATCGGCCTTCTGAGCGAAGGGCCATGAGCACAAGCTGTGTAAATGCCCATCTCAAGTGAAACAGGACTGAGACCTGCTGGGCTCCTGAGCACTTCCCAGGAGGGGGCTGGGGCTAGACTAGAGCTGTGCGTGCCCAGCCCTGCCCTCCCTTTTCCTTGCACCAAACATGTGAGCAGCCGTGTCTGCAACATCCCCCCCAGTACTTTTTTTTTTTTTTTTCCCCCCCCATACTACTCAAGTAGTGTGAATATTCACCTTCATTTAAGCTGCCTGGCTATGAAGCGCCTAGGCAGAGAGCTCCTTCTGCAGCCCTGTGTCTGATTTTATGCCGGTGGGGCTCGTTTCAGTGAGCGTTTATTCTCTGGCTTAATCCTACTGAGCATCCTGAGCACCAAGGGGTGCAGACGATGGCTTGTGGCTCACTGCATGTGCCTTAGCTGCAGCAGTTGCATAAAAGGCCTTTGCCTTCCCTCTTTTGGCAAGCTGATGTTTTGCCTCTGTGCAGTGTCACTAGCTGCTTGCTGGCCCTTTACTCGCTGCTGTGGGGACCAAGCGCTGATCGACTGTCCCTAAACAATATCTCCTAGGAAGAGCCCATTTCCCTCGCACTTATCGTGAGCGCAGGAAAGGGTGTAGATAGAGGGGACTCTTTTTTAGATGGTCTTTAGGCACTGCTGTGAAAGACTTAGGGGCCAACAGGAAAGAAAGACGGGGGGAAAGAAAAAAAAAAAAAAAAAAAACAAGGATAGCTTTTTCTAGTCTTAGAGCAGTTCTGCCGCAACCAGCACAGGCAGCATTGGCCAGCACTGGTGGTGCAGGTCTGCGGGCAGGAGCTGCGTGTGAGGGGCACCAGGGCAGCTGCGCACGGCCCTGAGCAGCCCCATGCGCCTGCAAACGGGACCTGCAGGTGCGGCCAGGAGGACGGGCACACTCCAAAGGAAGGCTTGGAAATGGTCCCCTCTGCTCCGTTAGCTGCTCGGATAATATCCGCCCCTTGCAGGTGCCAGGTCTGATTTTTCTTTGTGCCTGAACTGTGGGGTAGACATAGATGGGCTGCACGAAGCAGTCACAGTGACAGCGCAGGGAGAGCTACTGACCGGGCAGACAGCAGGGAAAATACCTTATTGGCTACTAGGCTCTTCACTCCTTTTAACATTAAGAGAAAGAAAATGAAACTGAGTTTCCTTTTTTTCCTATTTGAATGTTAGCATCTTTGTGTTTGTAGCTAAGAAAATACTCAGCATTAGAAAAGTCATCGATGCAAACTAGAATCCACCGGTGTCAGTAAGGCCTCCTTTTTGGAGCTCTAAGCAGCAAGGATATTCGCAAGCTGGCTCTTGCTGTTCAAGGTACCGTAACACGGCGCGCGCAGAGAGCACCATGGTCAGGCTTTGTGTTGGCGAGCAGGGCTTGTCTGTGTGCCCCTGACAGCACAAAAGGGACAGATCCAGAAAACAAAATGTGGAAAAATAAAGCTGTCCCAGACAGAGCTTCTACCACCAACATTTATTTCTGTTAAAGCAGATTATAAATCATCAGTACAAATATATATAACTTACATTTGCTTGTAAGGCCAAAGTTTAAAAGTAAAGTTAAAATGAGATGGATTTCACGAGTCACCAGAGGCAGAACCTGGACCAGCTGCAGCCTTAACCACGAGGTTTCACAAATTGGTGGAAAAAATAAAAACAAAGTTAAAATCTTCCAAGATCCATTGACAGACAAACATAAAATGGGTTCCTAGGTAGCCCCAGGCTGTAGATATGCATACATTAAGTTGTCACAGTAGTGTTAGAACCAGTAGATTAAGACAAGGAAACTGCAGCGATACATGAAAGAAAATAAAGATACTATATATAATATGTAGCTTGATTCTGATTAAAAAAAAAAAAAAAAACAGTAGATTTTTCCCCATGGCTTGCAAACCATGACAATACTGTTCTTTAATTTTCTTTATTTAAAACTACACTATAATGATGTATTGGTTGTGATTGTTGTTGCAAGATGCTACTTACAATGAACAGATACAAGAACAAGCTAGGGCCCCTTTTGTCCCTCTCCAGCCCCCCACCCTCCCCCAATATTACTTACAATAAGAATCAGTGATAAATCAATCTTATATACAATTTCTTACATCCAACCCCTTTTTCTTAACCTTTGGCAAGATTACTTACAACTCATACAGCTTTTAATATCCAACTATTTAAAATATTCTAAATGCATAAAAATAAAGATTTTGGCTTTACTTTATTCTTTATATATAATATTCACTTTGTTACTCAAAATGGAAGCTCAGCGTTCCCCACAAACCTGCCGCTGGCTGCGCGCGCGGCGGCCCCGCGCAGGAGGCCGGGGGCGCCGGCAGCAGGACGCGGGCGCAGCCCTCGTGGCGCCTCCCGGACCCCTCCGGGGCCGGCGCGCGAGGGGCTCGTGCCGGGCGCCCTCCTGGCTCTGCAGGCGCGGAGGGGCTGCGGGCTGGGGCGGCTGCAGGGCTCCTCTTCGGAAGGCGCCTTCGGCTCTTGGTATGTTTATAACCTCTCCGTAATCGTTCTTTCTTCCTAACCCATTTTCCTTGGAAGGGACTCTTTGGGGATTATCAAAGCAAACGGATCCAAAACAGTCCCCCTCTGCTCCCTTTATCCCTCTTGTACTAATGTACAACTCACTGGCGCTGGCGGGGCTGCTTAAAGTTCGATCTCAAACGTTTTCTGTAGGTCGCTGGAGAAGGGGTTGGTGGGCGAGGGGTTAGTGCGCTGCTTGGCCCTGCTCTCCAGCGCTGCCCACTGCGCCTCGAAGGGGTCTGCGGCGGGGGCCTGCGCGGGCCTGTCCTCTGCCGCCCACGCGCTGCCGTCGAGGCCGTTGGGCGCCGCGGAGCCGTTGTGCTGGGCGGCCGCCTTGAAGAAGGGGCTGGCGGCGGCGCTGCCGCTCTCGTAGTGCGCCAGGGGCTGCTGCTTGGCGGGCACCGCAGGCACGTGGCTCGCGGTGCCGAACACGTTGGCCACCATCTGGGACGGCGTGATGCCCACCACGGGCACGCTGGGCGCGGCGTAGCTCAGCCCGTTGGCCACGGCGTAGGGCGGCGCGGGGACGAAGGCCGGCGGCATGGGCGGCACCACCCCCACGGGCACGGCCTGCGGCGCCAGGAAGCCGCTCGGCGGGAAGGGCGCGGGCGCCGCCGCGGGCGGCTGCAGCAGCGGCTGTGGCTGCGGCGCTGGCGGCTGCTGCGCTCGCACAGTCTTGGAGACCTCCTCCAGCCAGCGGTCGGCCTCGGAGGGCGTGCGCCGGTGGTTCCCCGGGAAGAGGCTGGGGGAGGCTACAGCTGAGGAGCCGCTCCACTCGGGTCCTGCCAAGGAGAGGGGGGGTGGGTCAGGGCCGCTCCTGCAGCGGGGCAGCCCGGCTCCCTCCCTGCGCGGCGCGGGGAAGCACCTCCCCTGTCCCCGTGCCCAGGATAGGGCTGCACTGCACGGCGCTGCCGCCCTGCACCCCCAGGCTTCGCTTTCTACAGCAGCCTGCTGAGAGGGTGAGGCCGCAGCGGGGCCCTCGGCATTGCGGAGCTGCAGTGACCCAGGCCGTAGCCGCTGCTTCCTCCGGCCGAGGAGGGGCCCTTTCCGAAGGTGCAGCCCAGGACTGCTGCGCTGTCAGAATGCAGAACTGGAAAGAACCAGTTTTTAAGGCGCCGTGCCTTGTGGCCTAGATGAGGGCTTTTCTTGTATTAGGAGTTAAGACAACATTCATTTTGTTGCGACATATGCGTCAAAGTGAAGGATGGGCACTTCCTACCGTATACATGAACATTTAAGGAAGTAACTCTATCAAATTACACTATACGTAAACTGTACTTACACTGACTCCCTTGTTTATATTCGTCCTTCCTCTCCACTCTCTCCTCACTCTCTCCACGTGCAACTTGGGCTGTTAACCTCTCTAATTCTTTTGCAATGTTCAACACTTAATAGGTCAGATTTTTTCCTATAAAAACAGCTCTGCTGTTATCTGTCTTCAGCCATTAAAATAATAATAATAATCACCCTCATCACCATTCCTCCCACAGTTCACAACCATCAGCTCAACTCTCGGCTGCCTTCTCCACACTGTTTTAGGTTCTCTTTTGCCTCTTTTCTGGATTGCACCAACTCTCCAGTGTGATGAGCAGAGCAGCCAGGCGTGCCAGGCTGCAGCTCCTGTGTTCTTTGGAGTCTGGCAGCAGCGCAGCATCATTACTGCTCAGTACGCTTGAGCTAAGCCAGTGACAGAGACTGGCTAAACTGCACCTAACAAGTCAGTTGCTGCTGCTTTGTCACTGGGAGCTCTTGGAAGCTGAGCTTGGGGGGGGTCTCATGTCTATCACAAGGCCAGACCCTCGGTCACGAGTGAGGCTGCGTTTTTCTCGCTGAGCTTTCGCCATGAAATGCTGCAGCCTTCTAGCATAGGCAGCCACATGGGTGACAGTCATTTAAATTCCCACCTTGCAGTGTATGCAAATATAGACAAGGACTGCAGGTCCAGACTTAGCTTATCAAACAGAAGACATGAACTTCTAAAACCTTTAAGAAGTACCTGACAGTTGCTTCCCTTAGTTTGGCTTTGCTGGAGAGCGCGCGCGCGCACAACCTGCCCCCCTCCCGCCCCCCCTTTATTTTGGGTATGCAGATTCTTTCCCCTTCCTCCCTAAACACACACTATTTATTTCATTACTTCCCTTTTAAGCATTGGCTTTTCTAAAAAGCTGCCAAGATTTTAGACAGGGCCAGCTTATAGACCCAGCAGCAGCACGGTCACCGCTTCCCTCCATCCACTCGCGCGCACGGCTACTACTTCCGCCCTTTGTCCCTCTTCCTTCCACTCTGCATTAAGTGGCATCGGCAGCTCTCCCGAGGGCTCCATCACGCTCCTGATCCAAGTGCTCACAGAAACGCACAGCGTCTACATCCCATCTTACCCGAGGCCAAAGCCGCAGCTCCAGGACTAGCGGCAGGAGCATGAGCCCAAGGATTGGTTTCCCGAACCGGCATAACCGTGGGCACTACAGCAGCTTGGGATGGTTTAGCAGCAAGCACACAGAAGGCAGAGGCAGTGCCATTAACTAAAATGGGAGCAGACAACATCAGTGCAATTAATTCATGCAAGGCATGCGTGTGATGGGACAGCAGTGGGCCAGGTCGTGCCTGTCAACACACACCACGCTCAGGCAGGGCTGTGGCCAGTGTAAATTGCTGAGCAGAACTGAGAGTTGATAAAGCCAGGAAATTCCTTCTCACCAAGGCAACTCTTGTTAACTGAACTGTGGGATGGTGGGTTTTGTGTCCTTGATGAGAGCTGGCATTCTGCTGATACCTGCTTCACACTGAAGCTAAATTTGCGGGTTTTATAGGGATATGGCACACCAGAAGTTACAGGCTTAGTTTTAGATTCAAAGGAAGAACAAACTATAGATGCTAAGTAACAGTAGCTACATTTAACAGGGTGGTTTCTCACACTGCTTTTGGATAAAAAGCAAATGCTCATGGTCAGTGGACCAGAGCTCAGAGGCTCTTAGCAATTCTAGAGCTGGCATCTCTCCCCAGCTTATCCAAGTGCTTCCACGTGTGAACAGCAGCAGTGACGTGGGAGCTCACAGGCTTCCAGCCTTGTGGGATTTTGTTCCTATGACACTAAGGTTACTACACTTCAGTAGGCAGAATGCTACATTGCCATTATCTCAAAGCCAGGCCCCTTGACAGGTAACTATTGTGTTGCAGGTGCATGAATGAACTTTTAGTGAAAGATTAAGAACAAAAATACAGGAAAAAAAATCAGCAGACAAGATGAATAAAAGCAGGATGCATTCCTCCAAAATCTAGAGACAGGACTACACAAGACACATGAAGACAATGTGCTACAGGGAAGCAACATGATGTGCACTCAAGCCTCGTTCAGCATGCCCTCGCGCAGGCCGAGAGATCACAAACCTTGGAAGGCCGGAGACTGTGGGGCAACTGCTGTGAGTGGCTTTGTCATGGGGGCTGAAGAGAAGGGGTCTTCGGCGGGCGTGCTGAAAGCGCTGGTGATCTGAGAGCAAAGGGAGCTAATGCTGTCGCCTTCCCCCTCTACCTCGGGGACTGGGAAAACAAACAAATAATAATGACACTGGAAGTCTAAGGGAAACAGAAATGTTACAAATACCGATGTTAAGTTAAAATATAATTAGTTCTGCTAGCTCCCAGGTGCTCTTTCTATCGATTTGAATGGCAGGTTCTTTTAAACTTGCGGTGAAGATCAGGTGGTAGAAATAGCCATGTTAGTGTATTGCTTAAGCTAAAGAGAAAAGAGTTCCAGAACTGAAGTCAGTTATAGCTGATTTCCTCTGTTGCTGAAAGAGGATGTTCAGGAAAGAAAATGAAAGGCTTTTCAATAGCTTTAATAGAGTCTTAAATCTTTTGGTACTGAAAAAAGTGCTAAATGCATCAAGGACTTGGCACTAAGACTGGGCATTCTGTGATGGGGATCGATGTAGCTGTTCCGGGAGCGCCCTCCCACAGGGCCACCTGGGGTTTAAACGTGGTGTGTGCCAGCAGCACGCGGGCACGGCGAGGCTGCAGGCAGAGCGTGCACTGCCCCGGGACCGCAGCAGCCTGGAGCCCTTGCTCCCATTTCACAATTAGGGAAAACAAGGGCTTAACGATCAAATGAATGGACACTCTCAGTTTCAAACTCAACATACCAGTATAGTGTGGATACAGGGACATTTGGAGTCAACTGCTGACTTACCAGATGTTCTCATTAGTTTTAATTGCACTGCTTTCGAAAAGTGCTGATTAGCAGTCCTTCATTGCCCAGAAGTGACACAATAAGCACATATATTTAAAAAAGAAGCACAGGATGAGTGGTATGACGTGTACCTAAGGTTCAGCATGAAGCATTCCCCAAAATCAATTCTTTGAGGGATCTTCCAGTAAAATGCCTGTAGTGTGACAGTAGGCAGCACTGGCAGCTGCTTACATGGGAACATCCTCAGAATAAATTCAGATCAGTGTGTGCTCCATTAGTACCACTTCTGGTAGCAATGCAGCACTAGCATTACATTCATTAGCTCAGTGCCGGTCTCACTGTACGGGCTACCAAATAAGAATCAAGAGAGAAATAGATGAGATATTGGTGGTGTTTCCGTCTTTGCTGCAGTAATTTTCATTTTAAAGCTTGGAACCTTAAAACTGTCTCTGTTGCCAAATGACAGCACAGCTGTCCTACAGGCTGACCTAGCTGAAGAGATTGTAGGACATTATGCAAGGTATTAATCACCCCAGATGTTTACGTGGGGATGAATCTATAAAATCCCACAGCTATCGTGAAAAATGGCACCACACGTTACTGATACAGCTGTTTATACCCACTAAGCACTAGTTACTAAACCTAAGGAGGTGTAAAGAGGTTTCACTGCTCTTAAAAGGAGGATTTCAGAAAGACGGAAGGACAGACATGAGGAAAAATGTCACAGGATCCCATGACAAGTGGTTAAGGCCTTGGAGGGGTTTGTCTGTCAAGACACTCTGGCATTTGCTGAGGAACTGGTTCAGTGACTCAGAGGAAAGAACAGCACCTACTAAATCACCAACCTCTACTCCTGCACCACTTCCATGTTTCAAATACAGATTATAGCTGCTTGTCTTCTACATGTGAATATTGTATTGGAAATCCTTGCATGTTCCCAAGCTAGTAATGCCAGGTCAGAAAAAAGTCTGTCTGTTGGTGAGAAATGATCTGCACTGGGGCAGGAAGGAAGATTTACTAGTGAGTTGCTTAGAGTCCCAGCAGAGGAAGGGAGGAAGAGACAACACAAGTTTGACGTTGCACTTGAACCCCTCGGCCTTACCCGAGTTCTTCATGGGGAAGTCGGTCTTCCTTTGCACCGTGGAAGGCAGCTCGTTTATCCGCAGCGACAGCTGGCGCTTGAAAGGAGACATCTTCTGGCTGAGGGCCGGGAAGCCGCGGAAGGAGCCCTGCCTGGCGAGCTGCTCGATGGGCGCGTGCCGCCGCGGGATGGCGTGCGGGTTGCTCGCCTCCTTCTCCAGCGCGGCGGCCGCGTCGGCCGGCGGGGAGCTCGGCGAGCCGGGAGAGGGGGCCATGGTGGCGGGGGCAGCGCTCGGCGCTGCTGCCTTCACTTCTGGCTCAGCTGAGGGGGGAAGGAGAGCGAGGTTAGACAAGTAAAGCCAAGTATTGTTCTGCTGCATGCCCTCCCCTCACCCCCATTTTGTTTTGGGAAGAGAAACTGCAGGAATCTGCATCATCCACAAAGGAGTCCCCAATACTGCAGCTCTTTATACCTTCGTTATCTGCATCGCGCCCCTCCACCAGCCACCCAGCCTCCGAAGCAAAGCTTGGAGGGGCCAGCCAGCTCCCAGAAATGACGGCCTCGTATGCCTGCCTTTAGCTACTGCTGAGGCCACTGCTCTAGAAATACCCACTATTTATGAATCCAACTGAAAAGTGTCTTGGGAAATTCCTTTATTTTGCCTCCCTGAGAACTGGAAGAAGAACAGCTTATTGTCCAAATCCCATATTCAGTTAATGAGCTCAGCAGCTGCAGGGAAGAGAATCCAGCTCTCGGACCTTCTCTCACAAGGTGCCCTCCTAGCCCTGCAGAATCCGCAGCAGGAGTCAAACCCCCTGCCGAACTTCAGCAGGCCAAGGGCAGCTCCAAACAGGCTGGGCTGCACCCCACGCTCCAGCAGCAGCTCCGCGCTTCCTCCACGGAATCGGAACCGATCCCGTGGAAACGCGCTGCAGGCAACACCAGCCCACGGGATGGACACCCGCTGCCTTCGCGTGACAAGGAGATCCTGTGGCACCTCTTGCAGTGATTTTGTTGTAATGTTATTAGGCAGTCGCTGGTTAGTTACACTGGAAACTGCAGTTTCAAGTCAGCTGCTTCATTTTGCAGAGTTCTGTGTAGAACCACAAGGCTTTGGTCAAACAGGCCTAATGGTGGAAACCTAGGGGATGGGATTTCTCTGTCTCTAGGAACACTGTCTTTAGCTCAAGGCATAGGCACATCAGCTCTGGATGCAACACACACAGCTTTTATATTAAAATAGGTCAACAGACAGAGGGAGAGAAGGGGAAATTCTGCTATCCTAGGGTGAACTTATTAGCTTATTATATTGCTTTCCAAACTTCTTAGGGAAAACAATGAGTTGCTGACACATCAGCAGAATAACCAGAGTAGACTCTGGCGATATGTGAGGAGCTGGAACGGTCAGAGGAACCACTTATGCGGCCCTGCAGACTTCAGCGCCCACGAGTTGCAGCTGCTTGTTCAAGAGAAAACTTCTCTAATCAGTCCTCCTTGGAAGGGGTCTCACACCTTCCCTGAGGCAGGGCTTTGACTCATGGCCTCGAGTGACAAAGGCCCTCGCGTTTAAGCTCCATTTAGCACATTCTAAAACTAACATATGGGAACAAGCAGAGGGATGATGAAAATGAAGGCTAAAGTTTTGCAATACAGTGGCAGTATAAAAATTGCTGTGGAAGCCTCCAAAGCACTTCACTTCTATCTATAAGATGAGCTATAGACAGTATTTACTTTAAGTATATTCTGGTAGTCTTAAAAACTCTACCATCTATAGTAACATTTGGGTAAGAAGTCCTTCTATGCTGACCTGAATTTGAGAACAGTTTGCATTTTAAATGGTTATGAAGTAGAATTAATGCCTCTCAATTGACCAGTAATTATTTTTGAATTTAACAGAACAGGCACTGTTGATTTTCTTACTGTTTGTTACGGAAGGCACTCCGATTGACCTGGTCTTCCTTCATGCAGTCTAATGCTAAAAATAAACTTTGTAATCTGCCTTAAAATTGAAATAAAACTACACTATAATTTCTGTTAAGAAAAAAACCATAACGATTTCTGTTAATTTCCCACAGGCTTTAGACTACAAAAAAAAAAAAAAAAAAAAGGCAGGAGCAGCTGGGCCCAGCTGCTCTCACATATGAAGGCACTCGCACTTTTTCCAGAGGAGTTATGGGAGAATGCCCTAGGAGTGAATCTGGGAGCCGCCATCTTGTGAAACGACCTGGCATTTGGGAGTGTGATCTGTACATATCGAGGCTATGGAGAGGGAATTCCGAACGGAAGTCACCCCGCAGCTCTGGAGCAGGCTGCGGTTTGCCTCAGCGCGGGTTCCGCTTGCTTCCAGACCGACCAGGCCGCCCCCGTACCTTTAGCGTCCGGCAGCTGCCTCAGGATTTCCTCCCTCTCGGCCTGCTCGGTGGCGGTGGTGACACGGAAGGACCCCTCTCGCGTGAACGTGGTCCTGCTGGCATCGAAGGTGGCCGTCACCCCACACTCCTTCTCGCGCTTCTGCTTCCGCTCCAGGCACGCCGCGAAGGCGCAGCCCACGGCGTGGCTCAGCCGCTCGCCCTGCGCGACACAACCGCACGGTCACCGCCGCGGGAACGCGGGGCGCGAGCGCTGCCAGCCACCGCGGGAGTCTCACTCGGGTGTTAACGACCGTATGGCAAGGGACCACGTTGCATTACAGCTGGTTTACAAAGCTTCGCAGCTACTAATGCACGAGCAGCGTTCAAGAAGGCCACCCAGGCATGAAAGATTGCCAGATAACCCACTTGGTTCTCCTGCTACCGAGGTAGCCGTGTGCTAACATGTCTGCACGGTCCCATGCCTCTGGGTATTCCCGCACACAAAGGGACTCCTGGGAAGCCATTTGTGCAGGTGCAAGTTCTGAGGGATAAACTACAGGGGCTTGGGGCAACACTACCACTGGGTGCAAACGTGAACACTAAGAGGACGACTATGACTGCTCCTACCTCTAATGGCCCTGACTAAATGCACAAACAAGCGCTAAGAGTGCCTTTCTGAGAAACATATGCTCACTGTGTTCTTACAATAGGCTTTAAAATGGGCCTCAGAACAAGCCCAACTCACTTAGCAACAAAAATCTCTGAGTGCAGCAGTGTCCTTTCACATGTAAAAATAAATATTTATTATACTGATAGATATAATAATAGGGTGTATAGTACACGCCGCTTCCGCTTGTTTTTCTGTTTCCCATTCAGAAGACGGAAGACCCAGCAGTCCCCAAAAGGGATATGAGAGATCCCCATGACTCAGGTCTACTGCAGCCGTGCTCATCAGAGCTCTGCACAAAAGGCTTCTCGGCCTTCCCAAAGGCACTTGTATTAATCGGTGAGGTCGAAAGGAGGCACTATCCTATAACTGCCATGATGGAATGAAATTGAAGCTGGAGGAAGTCTGGAAGCCCGGCTGATACGGAGGCTGCTGCCGAGTCAGTGGCCAAGCCCATCTACTGTGGTTGCTAACTGACTGGGAAGTTCCAACTTCACTGTTTCTTTTTGAAGAGAAATAATAAATTGCCAAAGATAATTGCTCTGAACACGCAGCTATTCTGAGTTTACTCTCTAAATCTGCATGTTCAGCATAATTTTCTACACTGCTTACTACGACAAGGTTTCCAGCACTTGGGTGAGACTCAAGAGAAGACTCAAGAGACTCTCATAAGGAGATCAGGGAGCTGAAGGAGTTATCTAAGGCTACACAGCAAGTGAGTGAAGAAAGTAACCTATTTGAAGCCTTCTACTGGCAAAACCTCTCTCACCACTTGAGAAGCAAATGGGATCACAGTTCAACTCATTCCAGCTCCATCCCTTAGTTTTCAAAAGGCTTTCCCTTCATGATAACATTTGCATACAAGAGGCTGCATTTTTAAGTCTATTTACTCACTATGATTTTTATCCTGGAAAAATTGTCACTGCTGTTTCAGTTTTTGGCTGTATGCATTTTCAGACGGGAGTATCTTCTGTCTATTTTTAGGAGAGTAGTCCCCTTCTGCTAGAGATATCTGAGGCTGATTGCACTCCATTTACACACCGCGTCACGCACCGATTCTCTCCGCCAGGTGACAGCACAGAGGGATGGCAAATAACTCAGACACAAAGAATTAGAAGCACAGCATTTCTCAAGGCCCAAGTAACATTTTATCTGCAGTCAGACCGTATCGCAGCATTTTGCGGTTAGACCTCCCAAGTGCAACTCCCAACCAGAAGCAGGAGGAGCGGGACACCCGCTGCTGTTACTTACCGTGTCCTTCACGGCCATGAAGCAGTGGCAGATCCAGCGCCTCGTGGTGCCATCTCGGCAGATATAGGAGAAGGCCCTGTCGAAGTTTCTGTCTGGTGCACAGAAAGAAACCTTCTCTATTGTCTGATCAACTATAAGGTCCTAGAGGAAAACAAAATCCCCCCCCACAATAGAAGAAATATGAAGAAGTGTGGAGAAACACTTACAGAAGGCATTTTCAGCAATAACTGCAAGACGACTTTTATCACAGAGAAGCAAACCCGGCCTGACTACAGTTCTGTGTCAAACGAGCTCAGAACAGAAACTCTCCCAGTACCAAACAAGAGAGAGCAAGTAACATTTTCCTGCCCGTCTGTTTTGACAGGACCACCAGGGCACAAACCATGGACAGGGCCAAGGTCAGGGATTGCTCCTCGGGACACAGAGCTAGCACAGGCAAAAGGGGGACTTTTCTTCTAACAGTGGCTCTGGCGGCCGTTGGAGCGGGGCCGGGGCGGCGGGAGGGCCGCGCTGTCTCCTCGCAGAAGGGCCCTGACCCCACTTGGTGCTGGGAGGGGGTTGCAGCGGGCGCAGGCGCCAGGAGGCCACGCGGGACGCCCTGGTCAGCCGGGCGCGCGAGGCCGGCCCCGCGTACAGAAAGACCCTTCGTCATCAGGTACCTGCAGCAACGCTTCTAAAAATGCATGTGTTTAAATACAACAGAAACAAATCACTACACAGAATCCACCTGCGTCAATATATTTGCATTAGAGACTAAATTCTCTAAAGACAGTAATTTTAGTGCCATAAAACATCACATAAAAACAGCCCTGGGGCTCTATGCAAAGAGCAGGCATTGGACCAGTAGTAGTGTTACGGAGGGACATGAATTACCCCTTATCTGCTCATCAGCTTTGGCTTGCCAAAATCATCTTTTATGTTCATGAAGTGTTAAATGACATGAATATGAAATCGATTCATTTCAGAATAGTGAGGGAATAATTGCTCTGATAGCTGTGTGTCACCATGTAAAATACTAGTAAGCTTACGGGGCAAGCCTAAAGCTACTACTCCGAATTGCGTGCGTGTAATTAAAACCAAGAATGATTTGCTGTTACTCATGCACAGGCCCCTTTGTGCTACACACTGGGTTATTTCATAATAAAATATATAAAGCACAATTCAGAAAGAGCCAATGAATATATTAGTTTTCCACTTCAGACCAGTAGTTTAGGTATTATTGTTACAAATTATTACAGAATGTGGTAATTCTATAACCCAGTTACTACTTATCTCCAGACTGAAGGGAGTTTAAGCTGTTTAGTGGAGGCACAATCCTATTTAATTTATTCTCTTTATTGCATTTGTGGAAGTCAGTTCTTCATTTGAGCCCACTCTTCTAGAACATAGATACAAGGAAGATCATATTGTGTAGCACCAATTTTCCCGGGTGCTACTTCTGCAGCCTTCCATGGGGGCAGGGAAGGGAGTCAGAGGCTCTGTGTTAGACATCAGAAGTCATCCAGAAAAGATGATTCCCCTGGCAGACACAGCACACGTGTGATTCCAAGCTCACGCTCCCTATCACACCTTTATTGAACATGGCTTGACAGCACTATGCAGTTAGCTGTGAAAAAATTAACAGGCATATATATGTTTACTGAACAAGAAATGGTAAAATTGCCTATATACTTTTATCTTTCTTTCCAACACCATTATTTGTGTTACGATAAAGATCAGTATCCATTTACTGGTGTAGCACATACATTATTACATAGAGATTTAGAACTGTTGTAAAAGGAAATCTAACCTTTGTTTTCTCATCTACCACTCGGAGTCCATCCGCCGAAACCCACAGCACTGCTTTAACCGCCTTCTTTCCAGTCTTGCAGAAAAGGAAAAAAAGAAAGAAAAACCAGCTTTATGCCAACGGTATAAGACTGCCACCCATTTCCCCTTTCCAAGAAGCACAGCATTAAGTGTAGATGAAGTCCATGTTCAGGAAGGTGCCCAAAGCCAGAAGCTCGATCCGAGTTGCCAAACATTCAGAGGACCAAGCCCAAGGCAGGATTTCAGAAAGAGCACACACTAATGGGATGGGGGGAGGGCACACACAGGTGGAGCCAAAACCAGGATTTATTTACACTCATCGAAAGGAGAGGATTCGAGACTGACCAAGTGGGTGAGGAATTCCACTGAATAGAGTCAGGTAACACTAATTCATAAGGAGTTACACCACAGGTAGCTTCTGGAGCACAACTTTAAACAGGGAATATTCTTACCTGGTATTTCCATCAGCCCTACTCTCTGCCCCTATAGCTGCATGGCAGAATCATAGCATCACCTTAAACCAGTGTTAAAAACACTCCTAAAATTGTCACTTGTTGGGCTATGAAAGTAACGCTAAGACCAACCACCCAAGTTCAAATTTACTAAGAGCTGAACGTGACACGAATTTCAAGAGAGATGGAAATTTGTGGCTTATTATCCATTGGATAACTTTAAAACTCAGTTGTGTGCAGCAGGCTGAAGAAGCAGGGAAGCTTTCTGGCTATTTTCCAAGCTCCGACTGTGGGAACTTTCAGCTGCCACAAGCCAAGACTAAAAGCAAAAGTGGAAAACAGTGAAAGGCTTCAAGCGCCGCTCAGGCTGTGGATTCTCTTCTGGACTGTTTACTGTGTAAGGGAAAGTTGCAAAACACAGTATAAACATGCGAGACAACTTGCTTTGGAAACAAATTCATGGAGGAGAAAATAGGTATATGTCCACGTAATTTTATTGCTTGTTACAGAGAACTACTTCTAGAAAAAAATCCTCACTATTTTATAATGCTTTGCTGTGATCAACAACTCCCCTGCCCTACTCTTTCACCTCTAAGCCAGGTAATAAACTGTCCTCCCCAAATTTTTTCAATGCACCAAGTCAACCTTGTGTGTGGCTGCTCACTGCACCTGCCATGGGCAGGGAGGGAGGAGAGCAGCAAATAAAAAAGGGCAGTGACAGCAGTTTTGTGCAAGAATCACATTTTTTGTAACAAGCTCATTGCAGATATTTATAATGTCTATTCATATGACAAGTAATGGAGCACAGGCACATTCTGATATAAGCTACTGCATGCTCCATGCTCACAACACCAATTTTAACTTTGTAAGTCTGATTTTTTTTTTTCTATCTTAGAGTGCCGAGTCTTCTGTTGTATCATATTGGTTTCATTATCAGAGTAAGTAGAAAGTGTGAAGAAAATCAGCCTAGCAGAACTTTTGTTTGATTTGGTGAAGGAAAGGAGGGAGGAAAACTATCTGACTCCATTCCTGGGGTGGCAGTGACAACCGGGTGAGAAGGGAGAGCGGCGCTGAGCTGTGCAGAAGAGTGATTAGAAGAGAGCAAACGAGCACAGCAGGAAAGCAGGCCTCAGAGCGGGGCCTGCAGGAGCAAGCTTGCAAGCGCCCAACCTGCTCAGTGTCCCGGGGAAGGTCTAAAGGAAGACTGACAGATTTTGGAAGCCTTAATGAAATGAGCGCTATTCACAAAGGAAGATGTGTCTACAACTGCCATACTAAAAGTACTGAGTCAATTAGAAGTCACTTTTGGTGACTTTTAGTCTTTGAAGGCAGCACACATGGATGGCTGCAGAACACCGGTCTCAGCGCTCATCCAGCTTGCAGGGCTTAAACGTCCCCACTAATCCTGACAACAGATGCTTTGCCTCCTTAATGGTTTTAAAAAGGAGTAGCTGTTTCTTATAAATCATTAATAGTCTTAACATCTTTATTTCCAGCAAATACAAACAATCAAGAGAAGAGAAGGCCTGGGGGGAACTGCTGGGGTTTAGAGTGCCCTAACACTCTAAAAGCAGAGAAAACAAACGGAGAAAAAGCTCTTGCCAGCAAACAGCAAACCCCTTGTTTCTGAAGCCTGGAGCCGCAAGCGCTTCCCCGAGTCCCCATTGAAGCGGCCGAGCCGAGCTCGGCCGGCGCCTCCTGCAGCAGCGCGGGGCTCGGCTGCGGTGTTGCTGTGTGCGGGTGGAGGGGACGCTGGGACACGGACCTTCCTCCCACACGTCTCGAACACAGTGGAAAGGCTGGGGGGCATCGCAGCCCTTCTCCCACCACCGCACGCGGTAGGCTCCAGGCACAGCTTATCTACGCTGAGGGAAGAACAGAACTCGCCTTTCTTTCCCAGGGCATCTCCTTTGCTGGCGGATGCAAGGCCCGGAGCTGACACGACACCTGCACGGTCTGTACCTCCCAGCTGCAGCTATCGCTGCCTCTCCCGAGTCCCAGGCTGCCCCTGCCGGCTGTTGATGTCTAGAAGCACATCCTTGCTGGGATCGCTTTGTATCAGTTACAGAAATCAAAGCGCTGCTCTGTTACAGGTGGGATATTGCCAAGTATATCATGATTAAAAGCAGACGGGAGCATTTTCACTCATGACCCAGATGGGACAAAGGCCGGCCTGGATGCAGGATACCACGTGGGAAGCGGACTCCAGCGCACAACAGAGGACAGCTGCTTATTGCAAAATGACAAAATTGTGCCAGAGCCCAGTCACCAGCACTGAAACACAGATGTGACTAGAAATAGCAGTACTTAGAGCACACAGACAATATGCACTGGATCAAAGTCACATTTCACTCCCAGGAGGCTCATGGAGACCTGCATCAGGAGAAGCTGCATCGGGAGCTTCTCTCCAGACCCCGGAGCCCTCAGACGGCAGAGCCGCTCGCGGCGCTCAGTCTCATTTGGCAGCACTGAGTCAGCAGCAGGAGCGACCTCCCTTTGCAGCAGGACCTGAGCCCACTCCGCTACAGAAATTTGCTATTTTGATCATTTTCCAAGGCACCACGAACCCCTGCAGCTTGCTGGGGGGGTCCCAAAAAGGCAGCGGGAGCTGGGGTCAGGCAGGAGGGAAGCTGAGCACCAGCAGAGCCAGGGAACCGCAACCCGCCACCCGCGACAGCTTAACCACAGGGGCTGCCGCGCTGGGGAGGGAGGCAGCGGCACTACAGGCAGGTGGGAAAGAGCTGAAGGGAGACCGAAACAGAGCTGGCACCATGCGCTTCGCTCATGACAGTTTTAAATTGTTTCTGCTCTTTCTGGTGATTGCAAACTTCTCAGTATCTACCTATTTTACTCCATTTTGGGACTTGAAACTGCTGCAAGATGCATGTAAAACACTAATGTCTTATTCCAGTCTCTGTATAAAACATTGCGTGTGGAGAAACCTCTGTGCTTGGAGGGAATAAACATGCAAAAGGTCACCACATCTGCACTCCTATTAATTACAGCAACAAAAAAAGCTTTAAATTATGAGAACCACCTAAAAATGAAGTTGATAACAGTGATGTTTCAGAGGTTACCCAAAATTAAACTGCCTAAACTTAATCTATGGCTACCAAAGGACCTAATATCTAAAGCTGAAAAAAACATGTTTTCAATGTCAGGTACCTGACTAAACACAAATGTTTCCTGACACAAATCACATTCACCTTTTGTTGGGGTAAGACAGACACTCAAAGAAACCAACCTGCTCTGATGGACTTTTTAAAAGCTAGTAACAAATTTTAAGCTATGCTGTGTATATTAATCCCAATGCAAGGCATTTGTGGAGAAAATACAGATGAGATAGTGAAAAGGGAGAATGATGAAATTGCTGTTCTTCCTCCCTATTGCAAGTCGTAATAACAGCACTGTCAGACTGTGCGGATGCCTAACACTGCCTTTAAGGGGCTCCAGCGCTAACAAATGCAGCTTCAGAGGCTCAAGCAGAAGCAAGCCCTCTTTTGACAAGGTATTATAATAAAAAGCAAAGCAATCTACATGCAATGGCAAACTACTGGTCCAAAACAAACTAAGATATAATAGGCAAGTTGGCATACTCAATAGATAGTTCCAGAAAAAAATAATGTCAAAGACAGAGTTTTAACTATTTCGACCTTAAATAGATTGGTGCTTTTCCCCTTGCTGTTCACACCACTCACGGAAGTGCGTTTTCCCAGATCCCAGGAAGAAACCTGGCCTGGGGCAGAGCTCTTCTCTGCGACCTGCACCATGACCTCAGAGCTCCAAAGGCAAAAAAGGAGCCCTGAAAAACTTATTTCACTCCCCAGCAAAGCCAAAACAATCTGTGACCAGAAAATAATCTGCCTCAAAAGCTTTCCATATGTAAGCAGCAAATAAAATATATTAAAACAAAAACCTCTGTTAGCTTTCAGCCTCTTAAAAGTGTTACAAACCTCTTAGTTTCTATTTAAGCCAAGATTATGTTGAGAAGATATTTCAAAAGCAGATCCTTAGATTTATTCCACTTGAAAGCTAAGTAAAATAATACTGATAATAATAATAAAAGATCTTTCCAAACCCAGTCGGGGCAAGGAACAGCTGATGGGAAAAAGGAGAGCTCATTTAGTGTCTTACACACATGGCCTCACAGCCACGGCGAGAGCAGCAACAAAACCCCAGCCTCCAGGATGGACATTCACAGCGTGGACAGAGTTGCTTCCCTCGTAGTCACGGAAGGAGACTGACTCCCATCTAAGCAGCCTCGTGCAAGGAGCAGGAGATGCTGGAAGCAGCAAGTTTTCCAGCCAGATCGCTGGGAAGTAATTAGAAGAACAAGTAGACTGTAAATGCCTGGTCTCAAAGATCTCTGAGCAGGACTGTGTTCATGAAAGAAAGGTGTAGGAGGCTGCATGCGGGGCCCCACGTTTTCTTCCTGCACTAACACGGCTTTATGTTTGTGGTGAAAGGCAGCCAGCCGTGGAGAGGCTGCAAGACACAGACCCCGACCGCTCTGCGCGTGTTTGCCTAGGTGACCTAGGCTGGCACAAGTTTAAGGGATGGAAAGGGAAATTCCCATTTTTTCGGGAGGATCAAATAATTTCAAAACACAGTTTTCTGATACAGCCCATATGGTTTTGTGGTTTCTGTTTCAAGTTGCTCTTTTAACCATATTCTCTACTTGATCAACATATTTCCAAGACTGTTATAGCAGCAAATATTCTGAAATGGATAAAGGGATTCTCAATACTCAGGTGTTATGGCAGTGCTATACCAGGGATGTAACTCCTTATAGTGCAAGCACAAACGAGGCATTAAACTTACTTTTCCAAAGAAGCCTTTGAAGAACTTCCTTTCCTGGAGGAACAGGGGGGACAAGTCGAGCGCTATTACTGTAGGTAGCTAAAATGTCCCAGGGTTTCAAACCAACAAGCACACACAAGAATAGGGTTTGGAGGGAAAGGAAGGGGTGTTTAGAGTTATCCAAAAGAAGGTGCGACAGGCAAATGTGAAAATAATCCCATGAAAATGCAGAGAAGAGGGCACACACAGAATTCTAATAGGCAAACTGCTCTGAAATCGGTGGAAAGAAGAGAACCTCAGCCCCAACTTCATGCAAAGCGGTTACTTTGTTTTCACTCTCACTTGTTTAGTGCTCTTTAGTTAAGTTATAAACCAAACTTGGCAGCAGACATGATGGCTAAACAGTTAAAACACTGTACTGCGGCAGCCGCTGTGAAAGCCAAAGTTTAACTCTTGGATCACAGTTAAGCTTGCTTTGCACAGATCAGACTTTGCCAGGACAAAAGCCTTGTAAACTGAAGCAGAATCTATGATTACTGGCATAATATAAGATTAAACATTGAAAAAGCATTTTTGTGCTTCACTTTATTCCATTTTATTATTGGGTTTTTGTTTGCAAACTGTTCTTAGCATCTTATACAGTCTTCTCTGAAGTATGACAAATTTCTTATCGTGAAAGTGATATAACCAAGACACAAAGGAGATCCCTTCCTCTTTCATTTTCCCTCAGTCCCTTTCAAGACTGCACCTTGATACAAATGCTAGGTATTCATTGCAGCACTCTGGATTTATACGTAGAAAAAGACCTCTTTGAAGTCAGCTCTCAGCAGAAGAAGTTAAGCCAACTCACAGAACTGAACTAGAATTTCCTACATCTCCGCAGGCTGGAAACGATTATACTGATTGCGCAAATTCACAGTAAAAGAAAAAAAAAAAAAAAGGCAACACAATTTTAAGAGCATTTGCATGCAGTTCAGCTAACCAGTTTCATTTTGTTACCAGATGGTAAATAGAAAACTGCAAGATCTGTCTGAGCTGATCTCATGGGAGAGATCTCACGGCGTGGTGCTCTCCGTGCACCGCTAAAAGCGGCTCAGTGTCTGAGGGAAGGGAGCTGGGAACCCTATCGCTGCTTCTGGATCTTCCCAAACAGCCACCTTCGTATGGCACTAACTGGAGAAGTAAGGCACAGCTGGGGAATTCCGTGTGACAGGGGGAACTTCCTGACACCAAATTATCAGCATGAAATTCTGTCATGATGATCACTGTTAAATGATAATGTATTAAAAATATTGGTACAAATAATCCGAGAGCGCATCTCAAGAACCAACTGATAAAAAAGGTCATATTTTAAACAAAGCTGCAGTTCTGACACAAGCCACCCAAAGCCAGGAAACACAAAGTTAGGAGGGGAGTGTCCATCTGAACTCTGCATTTCCTGACTTTTGTTGCTGTCCGTCTCTGGCCAGTGTCTTCCCACAGAGCATTTTTAAAGTATACCATGGTATACTTGTGTTAGGCCACACACTGGTTAAGACCATCTCTAACTTTAGTCAGCTGAAAGCATTAAAGACATTTAGAAGCAAGAACGGTCATATATTTGGACAGGATGCACTGAGTACTAGAGGGGGAACTAATGGATTAATCACAGTGTCGTGTACATAATGAGAAGGGGTTGGGTGCTGCTGCCAAGTTGAGCAATGACTATTGCATTACACTAAATAAAAGCTTTTTAAAGATAGCAAAAGCTAAAGAGATTCACCAGAAGCTCCCTCATTTTTAGATGATGGTTAATTTTGCTCTCAGCAAAATGCTTGTTAAACAAGATTATTTATTTTTTAATAAACCAGAAAAGGTTAATGGAAAAGACATCATGCAAAATGGATTTTAAACAACACTATGTTAATGTAGTTTAGAAATAACTAACATATGTTTAAAGATATTAAATTATGTTTCTTTACCTGCTAAAACAAGAACATATATTAAAACAAATGCATCATTTAAAACAAAAAATGGCAAGTTAGAAACCAATACTACATACTAAAGCAGATTTAAAATCAAAACATGACATGAGAGAGTGTACTTTTGTCTTTATACTACTTCCCAGTAGTTAAGTCAAATGTATTCACAAGGCTACATTACAAGGCCCTTACAAAGGCAGGCTGCAGTCTGCACTATATATTTTTAATTCAGTTAAATAGTTTTGGTGAAAAAGCTGCTTACTGTCCAAGTGTATCAGATCTAAAATGTACATACAGTTAATATATCTTACTAAAAAAATTGTATTGTGAACTATATTGGTCAAGAATAAACCCATAGAAGGTGGTAGCTGAATACAGAGGTTTCTGACCTATTAATGCTGTACTGTACGTGTGAAAAGGAATATGGAATACATCATGAATGAGGATTCTTTAGCTAAAAACGAACTCTTGCTGTCAGTTATCAGTTAAACACTACCAGAACAAAATGCTTACCATCACCTGAATTCAAGCTCTGCAAGTTGCAGAGCTTGTCTTGTTCAAAAGATAATTGTGCCACTTCAAAAGAGCTTGTAATAGAGAAAAAAAAAAAAAAAAGGAAAAGATATTTCCCATGTTAAAGAGATGGAAAGATTTGTTTGCTTCTCTCTAAAAAAAGCAAAGCAGAAGTTGTTCCTAACAATATTAATACTGTGTTATAATTTTCTTGGCAAATCCCTTGAAAAGAAATTAAAATCCATTAGTCAATCCTAAACAAAACAAAGAGATTTGAAGTGACAACTGTTGGAGAACAAGAACTAGAGGAAATATATCTATTAAAATAAAGACAGACAGGACTTAATTTTTAGAAGCTACAAGACCCAAACATATCATCAATCCTGTCTTCAGGATAAAAGAACTATTATTCTGTTGACTGGATTTATAAAATCTTCATAAAGACAATGATAAAGATCAGAATAGGCCGTGTACATTTGGATGTACTTTAACCATCTGAAGAATAAAGTCCAACTTCCTTAACCTAGTTTAAGGGCTGCAGCTCAAACTTGCAATTTTTGCAAGACCAAGAGAAAGACCATCAGCACTGTACAAGCAAGAGACTACCTAAGGGAAAGCTGGAGTCTTATTACATTCCCTGCATGCTGAAATGTCACCTAGTAGCATGACTTGGCTACCTAAGAGAAGACAGCACAGAAAAGTAAGGAGCTAGAGCCCTAGCAGTGCTTAAGCTCCAAAGAAATGCCTCCAAAAGTAAAACCTAGGTGCTGGGGGACGGGGGTTGAACTGCAGTGGGCAGCTCTGAATGAAGCTTAGAGCTGATGGGAGTCTCGCCACTAAAATGAACAAAGTCATCTCAGCAATCTGGGTCTTTTACTAGGAGAAGAGAAGTTTACATCTGCGCCTCTGCCTCCAAAACTGAGAGAGATCCTGTGCTAGTGTCCAATGTATTTATAAACATTCAAAACTTCAAACATCTGAAGGAATTAACAGGACTTGGTCAGTTGCTGCCATCCACACTTTGAAATAATCATGGAGCACAGAATAGAGGAATTAAATGATTTCATTTCTCTATGCGAAGAAAGCAGAGTCACGGTGTAGAAGCATAATCTAAACTGAAAGGTAGGTATATGACGTGTAAACCAAGTTGACTTAGAATCACAATCCTGGAGTCATCCAGATTCCAAAAGAAACTGTGTGTTAAACTTTAACTGTGCCTTTTTTTTTTTTTTTTTTTTTTTTTTTTTTTTACAAGCTTAGCTACATTTATATGGCTGGTGGGCTTAAAGTTTATAAAACATCAGAGAACAAATAGTTCACAGCATAGCTCCCCAGGAAAGAGAATGAGAGAAAATACACAAGGTAGAGAGTGCCACGCTATTTAGTGTGCTAACAGAAAATACTTTAGTACAACAAAGAGCAGAACAGAACCAGACAAAAGATGGATGCCGTTCATTATGTGGCCAGTACTTGCAATTTTAGCTATATAAACTAAATCCATAGAACAAAGAAACTCATTTATATTTTTGTGGCCCTTTTAAACAAAATTAATCACCAATCACTGTTGGATTGAATGGGAACAGATGGGATGTAGCTTTAACAGGTTGCTATACATTGGCCGAGAGAGAAAAGAATGAAAAGACTTGATTTTAATCAGAACACTAAACCAATTCAGAAACTTTACAGCACAACAGGAGGAAGAAAAGATAACCTATAATCCTCTATTGTGTGCTAGGAAGAAGAAAAGACAAAGGGTTCAGTTGGAAACCATTCGAGCTGTCACATTTGGGGAGGAAAAAAATAGGGTCCAGTAGCAGACATCTTAAGTTAGCAAAGATGCAGTAAAAGTGTTTGATTTACTTTACAGTAATTTTGCTGAGCTACAAGGATACAAGAGTTTCTTCTGCTAAAGGCATCACTAATAAAAGGTACAGAGCCAAGACAAATAAGAGAAGTGATGAAAAGGGTTGCAGTGCTGTACCACCCTTCAGCCTTCACATTTTAATGTCTTTTTTTCCTTCTGTTCTCTTCAAGGCTGTTTCAGTCTCAGTTCCTCGACAGATTGACCACTGACTGTTTAGCATTTGCTATTTCCGCAGGACTTTGCGATAATAATACTAGAGGAAAGAGATGACAAGGCCTCTTCAAGTGAGTTGTAGAAGCACAAAGAACTTGGAACAAGTGCCATTTGCAAGAACAAACGTTCACAGAAGCCAAACTAAGAGCAGCTCACTTCATGACACGTCAGAATTAGGCAGCCTCCAGGCCACTTGGAGCAGATGCAAGCTGGATTATTTCATGCATGAAGACAATGCTGCAGTGCATTAGAAGAAAAGCAGTTTAAATCAAGTAATAATCACGTAATGCTTTCTCTAATAAAGGTGAATTAAGTCACTATTAAAGTGGCAGGCAACAGAGGGAGAGAGAGAAAAAAAGAGGGAGAGAGAGAGAGAAAGAATTGTTAAAAAACAACGGTTGAAGCCCCATATGGGTACCAACTTAGTCTGAAAGGTCACAGAGAATTTTTTACACATTTGTTTTGCAAATAGTTTCTGCAAGTAGAAAGAGCAGTTGTAACTCTCTCCCTCTCATGGTCAGATCAGCACGTCCCCCTACGACAGCCGCGCTCAAATCGCCAACTGTTCTCCTAGCGCGGGTCAAAGGTTCAGGCTTTAACGGGGACGCTGCTGCCAAACAGGCCTTTGGGAGTGACACTGGCAGCCCCAAAGCCAACCTCTTTTTCGTGAAACAAATATACATACAGATTTCAGTCTCTTCACAGCCTCTTCACAGATATGCATTCCTCTGGATTCATCCACTTCAACATGTCCCAAGTACTGCAGGAAAAAGAGAAGAAGGGAACAACTTTAGCTCCTGAAACTGTTGGTTTAAAAACTCGGTCTCACTCTGGATTCATTGCAGAGACCACTGAGGATATATTAGTTCTGAAAAACGATGGCTATATGGCTAGCATTGACAACTGATTTACACTAACTACATGGGAAGATGATTACATTTTGGACAATAAAATGTTTTCTTGTCCAAACACAAGAATGTTGAATTTATAAACAGAACATCCATATCTTTTTTTAACCTGTAAACTAAAACTGTTCACCTTCATTACAACAATAGGTTCTTATGTGGATCCAAAAGAAATCATGATTTTCATGAAACATTTTAAAAAATATCAGCGGCCTGTGTATCTGCATACCTATGCTATTTGACATACTCTATTACCAAGCATGATTCTAAGAGATAATGCTAAATAGAAACGGCAAGCTTCAATGCTTTTAGCTTTTAAATTAGCAACACTACTTAGCAGCATAATATTAGCTTACGCAGAAAGTGATTCCAAGGCATCCACCGGAGTGCAGTGTTCAGAGCTCTGTGGAGAGTCTCATTATACATTCCAAGCAAAAAAATATTCCTGAGGTTTCCCGATTTCTCCCCTAACTTTTCCATTCCCAGCTCTCTTTGATGGGGGAAGGAAATGTTCTCTCAGAAAGGCTCACATGCTTATTCAAGGTACTTAACTCTTCAAGAAAACCATAGAAACCATTAAATAAAAGCGCTCTGCATTATTACTTATGATAAAAGCTATAGGCCAAAAAGATTTCCTCTGATTTACTTGGCACTGCGGGAACTGCATGCAGCTCCTGCTCCAAGGAGCTTATACTCTACGCTAGCTGGAAGTGAAAAAGGGTTTTAAAATCCCAGAGCCAACATGAGAGGCACAGCACAGTGCTAAATCTGGGATTAATAATCACCTGAGAAGACCGACCCCACCACGGAATAGTCTATCACCAGACAGCTGAAACCTCCCAGGTTTTGTTTCATTAATTAATATTCACCTGAACTAGACAGGCAGGAAAAAATTTGAATGCTGTGAATGATAGAAGATGTTAACATTAAGCCTTAATATGCAGCATTTTTAAAAACAGAGATGATCTTGATGGAGCAGACCCGCAAGAATTTCATTTTGAAGCAGCCCTCGCCACTGGAGAGCAGCTTGAAAGGGAAACTGCATAGAAACCAGAAGGTAAATAAAAAAGAGCTGACACTTTAGAGCTGTTTCAAAATGAGCCTTGGGAGGCTGAGGCCTTATTACTGAGTGCTGGAGCTGCCAGAGCAGCAACTGCACTCCCTTAGCTTGGCTTTTTGGACATGTGAACAGGATCTTCATTTCTTCATAAGGCTCCCTCACCAACTAGCCAGTAGTAACAGCTAAGCTTGTATTTACTGTGTATCTGGAAGTACATATTTATTTCAACAGCTATTGTAAATGGATCTTCAAGCCTGTCATGACTCCCCTGGAAATGGGGGAAACGCGGAAACTCTGTATCTGTGTGTCTTTGTCTCAGGAAAATTGTGGCTTTTAGTAAATCAACTTTGGCAGCTCCTCTTTAGAAAGGGGCAGTGCAGACAGAAATAAGGCTGAGGTTTACAGAAAAGGAGAGAAAAAGATGTATGCATGGAATGAGCACTCTAGATTACATTTCTCCTAAGCAAAATATCTTACAAACAGAGGACGACTTCCAGATTTCCTGAGGTCTCTGCACATCTCATTTACCCGAGTGTAAGCAAAATGTTTCCAGCTAAAGCTCCAAACCATTCAGGCCCTGTGCTTGGCAACTTGCCCCTTGCTTGGAGAACGGAGAAATAGAGCAGGATAAACATTGCCTCATGTCACACTCCAAAGCAGACAGCCGCTTCCCAGCACGTTGCCAAACCTCTCGTGCAGCCGCACGCCCGGGCACCGCGTCGCGCGCGGCTGCCGGGCACGGCGAGGCTCCGCACGCAGCCCCGTGCTGCCGCCCCGCCGCTGAACGCGGACCGGGAGCGAGCACGCCGCACAGCTCGTTGGGCATCAATCTTTTCTGAATTATAAAAAAAATTACACTGCTGCACAACACTTCTTCATGACGAGGACAAAAGACGCTTTACCTGCACTTACATTTTACGCTTAATGTCCTTTATGAAGAAACCTTGTTCTTCCCATTGCATTGTTTCTGCAGAAGCCAAAAGCTCACAGCTACCAATATCAGCCGCCTTGGACATCATACGTGCTGTTTCAAAGTATGTCCTCTGTTTTTCTGAGCTTTTGGAATATCTGCATATACTTTAGGGTTTCTTGTACAAATAACCTTCAGCAGCATAAGCGGAATGCTAATGGCCTCTCCTCTTCCTTGGCTAAGCCAAGCTAAGTTGCAAACAGTATCAGGTCTCCTTCCCAATCCTCAGGTTTATTTCTGAACACTTTTTCCCACCAGGCAGAGAAAAGATACACATGGCTCCTGTATTTAACCGACGCTACAATAACTTTCACATATGTGATTTTAACTGGCAGCAATCAAGGCTTAAATATTTCTTCAAGAAACTTGGCAGACAGATCCACTACAGACTGAGACGTTCTCTAATGCCCTTGCATTTTTATCAGAAGAGTTGAATTATAAGTAAATAACTACCTAACTTTAAATTTGAAATATTTGTGCAGCTTGCCAGTGTGACACCATTTTATGAATGATATTTCAAAACTTCATAGACAAAGAAAATACAGCTGCTGGTTAGATTAGGTCTGCTCCTTTCAGCTTCGAATGAGAGCTCATCAGCAGAATTCAGGGCTTAACTAAAACAAACTACCACCAAAGTCTGTTCTCCTGCGCTGCAAAGAGTGCACGAAAACTTCTTTGAAGAGCAGATATACAAACCCAACATGTTATATACAATCTTTGAACATCTCTGAAAGTAAATTATTTTAACACTAGAGAAAAAAAAAAAAAAAACAGTGCCTGGGCGCTCTCATATGTCCATAAAGTCCCATACAAATCCACCGTGTCATATTACCACAAAAACTTTCAAAGCCTTGGAGACCTACCTACTGAGCGCACAAAAATCGCTGTGAAGGGCAGAAGGCACCACGGTCGCCACAGACTTTGCTGAACAGCAGCACAGGGGGAACCTGGGCATGTGTGTAGAGAGCACTCCTTATCCCGAGGATCACAGACAGCAACCCACATTTCTGGAGAAAGCGAGGACACTTCTCCCATGAAAATGCAAATACTGTGAATGCACTATTAACACTGGATGTGTGTGCACTTTCTTTTCATAGCAACAAATGAATGCGAGTCACAACCTTGGCAATTCTCAGCCAGATGATGTTCTACGGGAGATTTATCTTTGCACCAGAAATTAGCCAACAGTGCTTCTGCAGAAAACAAAAATCCTTGTGTGTAGAGTATACATATAAAACAACATAAAATAAATGCTCCAGTAGAAATAAAATACCTTTAGAGGTTGCTGGAGAAATGTTCAGCCCAAACACATTCATTCAAAATTATTGTTTAAATTAACTCAGAAAGAAGAACTGATGAGAGGATGGTACAGCAAGCAATAAACTGAATCCTCACCTCCAGACAATGAAGTTTATGTTCTCTTTCCCAGATGATGGTTTTTGCTATTAGTCTTAGTCAAATACTAGAAAGCAGTCACGAGGGGAACAAGTCAAGCCAGCACATAACAAAACGCCCTCAAAACTTAAAAAGCACTTCAGAAACTAAACTCTTTTTCAATCTTATAAAGCTTTTTTGACTTCACCTAGTAGTAAACAAATTAATTACGAGATCGAATGTTTTCGGGCAAGTTGTCAGGTGGCCTTCCAGCAATTCCGTATCACTGGAACTATTCCATGACAGAACAGCAAGGGTTGATGATGGCTCATGTCAGAAAAGGTGCTGGTCAGCAGTGAAGCAGCTCTACCATCTACATCCTAATACTATAAAACACTATCTGGTCTTCTTTGTTTTCTTCTCTTTCACAAATACCTGACTAATTCTGTTTTGAAAGTGAAGGGCAATAGCTGGCAAAAGAAAGGTCCTTCTCCATAATTCCTTCCACCTGGACACTTCACCCAAGCCAGGTTCCTTCATTCAAACCCAGGAACATACTGCGACAGTCCCTCTTCCAAATAGATACAGCTGTGGATATCAGTGAAATCTTCCCTGGATCAGCAGATGTTCACATACACTGTTCTACTTGCAAAAGCAGGTTAGGTTCTTCAGATGACATTTGAAACTATATGAACACGTGAAATGAGCTTAGTCTACGTCTCAGCCAAGGTGTTCCTTGTTATGGAACTAGGTGCCACACAGAGAATCACATCACCACTTTCGTAGTATTCTTCTGAGATGCAGTGACATTCCCCTTGCCTTCTCTGTGTAACTACTATTCTCTCCACAACTCAAGTGTTACTTTTAATATTAACATTAAATTGACTACTTATAACTGTTGAATGTCTCTGAATAACATGGGCCAAAAGCTTTTCATCATAAAAATAAAGTTCTATTTATACTAGTAGCCCTCAAAGTCTCCTCAGACTGTACCTATGTAGGAGTCACACTGTGTAAATGCATTTCACTTACTGATTCTAACATCAGATTTATCACTGAACAGAAACATCACTGTCAGAGAGCAAAAAATATTTCCCATTAGGACCCTACTGAACATGAAGTAGCAGGGCTCAAAATGGAATACCCAAATGTTGTACTCTTCATATTCTCACCAACCCCAAATTGAGGCTAAAAAGGAACTTGGGAGATTATTTAGGACATCAATTGCCTCAAGGCAGGGTCTACTTCCATATCTACATTTCAGAGGTCAGCCTTGCAGTATGACATTGCCACACCAGAAGATCAGTAAGTTAGACCATCTACTCTAGACCTTATAACTCTTACCATTAGAAAGGGGGGTTGTTCTGGTGAGTTGCTCTTGTCAATGCCTATCCTAATCTCCCTTGAAGAAGCTTTAAACAACTATTTCTCCTAGCCCCTCTACACCTGCATGTATGTGCTGTCAGACTTGAGAGTTTCAGCTGTTGGTTTTGATGTGCAATTCCTACATTCCCAATTCAGCATTAGTTAATAAACTGAAGTTTTTTTTTTTTTTTTTTTTTTTAATAAAATGTTGATAACCTGAAGTTTTAGAAGCTCCTTGCCCAAGTGTGCATGTACCTTCTCTTCAAGTACTGCAAGAATTAGAGGAAGGTATGTGAAGATAAAAACAGAATTTAAAAATAAACCCCAGGAATAACTTTCTGGTTTCCAATACCTAAATTACATTTAAAAGACTCTTGCAGGGACATCCAAACCATTTTTATAGCAAACCTGCATTTTACTTTGTTCTGGAGATTAATATTCAAGTCTTTGTTTGAATATTATTCTCTACTTGAAGCTTATTAAAACATTCAAAAATTGGCTTTGGCCAAAGACAGGAAAGCTTTCAAGTTGTGTAATAAGCTGCATATAAAATTCCTTTTTACAAGGCCTTTCAAACAAAACTGGGAGTTGCATACAAATCTGAAGGGGGATTGCACCACATTCCTTTTCATCACAACAAAAACACACAGAAGTGTATTTAAGGCAATCTCACACTTTCTGTTACAATCTCCATTCTTTTATAATTAGTTGCCTTCAGGCTTTGGTTTTTTTTTCCTGTGAGCTTAAATGTTAACTGCTGAGCAGTTTAAAAATTCACACTTACTTGCTTCTGGGTAACATTCAGTCATTGGAATGGTTCTTGTTCACTGCTAACATTAATTCATGCCTTAAGAGGCAGGGATTTGTGGTGTTTACATGTGTAAAGCTGTGCAACATTTCAGGAATCAGCAGATTTGTCACATTTGATTATTTAAAAAGCTTAGCATAGTTTCCAAAGGATAGTCAAGAATCTTACGCTTTCATGGTCAAAAACATAATACATTTAACAGAGAGGCATTTAAACATCAACCTGCTGGCCAGTATTTATTTTAATGTTTAAGATGAGATTTATAGTTAGACACGAAGCAATAGGGTTCAATATGAAAATTGCAAAATGAAGACAACAACCAGGCAGCTCCTAGAGCTGCGAGAGCCCAAGCTCGGTGACAGAAGTGGCCTATTTTCTACTGCTGGCAGTTTCAGCAGCAGAGCCGTGAACAAGCTAATTATGTAACCAGCTCCTGTGTCGCAGGGATACCAGAGATGGGAAGTGACACTCAGAAGTCTCAGGCAGAATAAGCTACAAGGCTCAGTGCAAGTCATCTCCTCTTCTTCTATGGGGGTTTGAACATAAAGCAACACAACATTGTCTAAACTTCCCCCACCATTGCAAGGGCTAAACAGGAAAACCAGTGAAGAATATTGGCTCTGAAATTAGTTCGTGCGTGTGTAAACATACTGATAAAATTTTCATTTGTCAACAGTAACCAGAAATCAAGATTTAATGGAAAGGCTAGTTCCCATGATACCAGGCATTCAGCAACAAACCATGGACTTTGGGATTAAACATGCGAATTTCTGGCAGACATCTCTCTCTCAGAGACTTCACTAACTGAAGTCCGTTTAGTCTTCAAAACAGAATAAAATACTTAAATATATAAGTAAAATCAGTAGTAGTCTTGGACACATTAAGGTCAAGAGAGACTGACCAGAGAAAACATGCAACAAATCAATCTCTGATACCTCGGACTGTTGAGTCGTCCAGACTCGCAAGTGGAAATCAGCTATCACTATTCTATTTACCATGTTCAACTGGTCTGAAGAACCAAGAACTTCCAAATATTTGATTTGTTTAGTTCTGTTATGCAGAGGGAAATGACCTAATTTTTCTGATAGAAATTTCACAGGCCAGTTATTCTAAAGTGCATTTGTATGAATAAAAAATACTTACCCAGAGGGACATTTGAAAAGGCATTTCAGACAAAAGAAGCTCTAGTGTCAAATACTTTAGTCATTAAAACATAGACCAGCTGCATGTTCTCAGTGAGGTAGTGTCTGGAGCAAGGCAGCAATTTTTAAAATGTGTATGTCAATTTTTGCTATTAAGATTTATGAAGACTGTGTAGAAAGAAATTATATCATTGATAAGAGTGGCTTTATCATCTGTTAGAATAATCTACTGAATAGTTTCAAACACAATGTCTCCATCCAAGTCTCTTATACATTACATATTCTGGCAAAGTTTTTTTCCCCCCCCACAGAGGGAGGATTTGCTGCTGAAACGCAGTGGTTATAATTTCTGTAGGACAGTGGAAGAGCATGATCACCTTTGAAAATAAAACTCTGTGCACATTTTTCAGCAGGTGAAACAGTTTCACAGGAAACAATGAAGGGGTAATTTTGAGCAGATCTATAAAAGATGCAATGTGTTGTGCCTTCATAGCACAAGAGTTAATAGAGCATTAAGGCCATGTGCCTAAGAGACATTAACAGTCCGCAAGTCACACTTGTCTAACAACGTAAGCCTAATAACCCTCTCATACTTCTGCCGACAGGCAGGTATCCATCTCCCCTGATGTGACAAAGCGCAAAAAATTGTTTTATGTTCCAGTATTATGGCTCTTTTTTGCACTTTTAGCCAATACCAAACAGTTTCCACGGAAGAGCCATGCAGGAAGGCTGCGTGCCGTTCCCAGACGCGATTTGGGGAGTGCTGGCTTACCACCTCCTCGTGTTCAGAAGGCAGCGTGGGGACGATAACCTCCATGTGCTGGTAACCTGCCCAAGGCAGCACCCTGGGCGCCTGCTCCACACACTGCTGCCATTCTGTGGGGAAACAGAGTGCTAAAGCGAAGCACAGGCTGTGACTGCCCAAGAGGAGCGGCGCATGCCCAGGGGCACAGCATGTGCCCCAGCGCAGAATGAAGGGAACCACCTGCGCATCAAATCCACTTCCCCCAATTTTAAGGTAACTCTGTAGCAGGAGTTTGACCAATAGTTTCCACAGAAAACACACTCTACCACAAAAGAAACATCTCACAGAGCAGATTCAGTCAAAATCCTCTGCCACGTTTACAGACTGTAATTTACACTAGGGGTCAGCTGTTAATGCAGCACAGGAGATCTATCAACAGTGCTGGTGGAGAAAGCCTTTTAATAACATCAAATTTGTTTGCAGAGCAGCATCCTCAAAGCACAAGGAGCAGCAGCCCCTGGAGCAACTGTCCAACACTCCTAGACAGAGCCTGGGGGTGAGATGAAATTTGCTTTGCACCAGGACTTTCAAAGTGGTTCCATATGTTCTGTAAAAGTTAAAGAGATAAATCTGTGGTAGCACTCTACAAACACCCTGACTCCAAGGGAAAGAAAGGCCTGAAGGCAAGAAACTAAACACACACCAAATTAACACTAGTTCAAGAGCATGATATATCTTTCTCCCATCACACTCTCTTGATCTGCCTAGTGAGAAACCAAGAGCAAACCTTTGCTACTCTGCTTTCACACTCTCCTCTTCCCAAAAAACAGAACTTCAGAATCATAGCTAAATAATTTAGTAAGTATTTAAAGCAGCAAAGACTTCACTGTAGTTCCTACTACGTTACTTTCACAATTTTTTCTTTCAGAAAGGAAACCTTAACTATAGCTGCAGAGATGTCTGTTAACAATTCTCAGGTCTTCTACACAGGTAAAATAATTGTCGTCTCTTTAGAGGTGGCACTCCAGTCTTGCCACTTAGGCAGATTTTGAGCTCTGAAGAACCATGCTGATAATTTTCAGAGTGCAAAAGGCTGACAACAAAGATCAGGGTCAAACATAACCACCATAAAAACATATTAAACTGTGTTTGAGTAGATACACTGCAGGCAACAGACCACTCTGGAATGGTGACTTAGAAATTAAAGGAAAAAAAAAAAGTTCTCATTATGTTTCAGACTGCATTTTTTCCAAGACATCTCAGTATCTCCTGCTCCACTGAGGAAAAAAAGTCACCCCATCAGATATTTAAGGCAATGGGTGACAGCTTTTCCTGGCGCATATATATTTCTGAATAATACCCAAGAGCTGCGTGACAGGATGCTCTCCTTCAGTAGCACAAAGTCCTATTCTTTTCGCGAGCAAAATATAGTACCACCCACTAACCTGATGACTCCACATCTGGTTTATCTTGGTGGCTCACAATGGCATACTTCCTGCCTCTATCTGCTGAGCTCTAGCTAACACCCACTCGGCACCCCAACCTAACAAAACTTTCCACTGCTCTCCACCTCAAGACACAGTAATTTAGGAGAGGAATCCCAGCTGAATAAGCTACCGCTCCACCTGACGGCAAGTTGTGCTGATGAGAAGTTTTCATCTCGTTACAGCTTCTTTGAGCAGGAGCAGCCGATCTTTCTGACTGAACATGGAAGCCTAAGTAAAAATGCATTTACTGCAGAGCAATTTTTTTCTAATGGACAGATTAACTCAACTGTACAAGTGAATTTCAATCTAATTAAACATAAATTTCTTACCTGCACAGTGTTAATATTTAAAAAAAAAAAAAAAACGCTTTGAGCTCAAGCAGGCACTGAGCAGTCCCAGAAGGCCTGACAAAGCACCAGCCCTTCCTCCCACCATGCTCATGTCCTCAGTGCTAATGCAAAGCTGATGTAGGACAAGGGCAAAGGAATAAGCTACCCTAACAAGCTAGGACGTTGGTTTGCATGTTAGATGTACTTGAACGTCCTTAAGAGCACACACAAGCAATTGCATTAGGATAATATAGAGAATAAATTTAGTATGAAAGTTATGTCCAATTTCCTGCGCATCCACACGTACCCACAGCTTTACAAAAATACGCCACAGCCAAGAGCCACTTTGGGGGGTCCCACCTAGCAACATCACTTCTTTAATAACTGCACAGAATTACTTCAGATAGAACACAGATGAAAACTAATAAAAGATCCTTAGGTGCCAGAAGCATAGACATTGTTTTCCTTATGAAGAGATACTTAAACCTGAAGCTTTTAGCGTCAGCAGCTAAAGACCTATTACAGAGAGAGTATTAGCGTGCCTTGAGGGGGGAAGGTTTTGGTTACAGAGTGTATGCAGCAAAACACCCTAATTATCTGCTTTTTCTCTACCAAGCAGCACCTGCACCTTTGGAGCTATCCCATACTGTTCAGTATAGGCACTGACAAGCATAGGGAGGCAGTGTGCTAAGACCCTCCTCATATGAAGCAACTCAGAAAGGCTTTTCAGTATAGGTACAGGAGGGCAAAGCACACATCTTAAGGGAAGCAGAAATGACATGAAAAAACAACTCTTTATAATATGCGATCTAAAATGAAGACCAAGGAATCCAAGAAGTTAAAGTTCCAAATGCATTAATAATTTCTAATAAAGATAGACACACTCTATTTTTACATATTATATAATGAGTGCACGTAAATATACATAAATATAAAAGTACATATATACTACATATTATATATATCATAAGGCAAGAGATACTTTCAAAACTTAGCAACTGCTTACACTACAAGTGCTAGAAGACTGCTATTATTTTGCAACTCTTTCAATTTTTGGAACATTTTCAATTACAGAAAGGCCACAAGGCTTCCTTGCCAAGCACAGCCCACAGCTTACCTTTCAAGCAAAACTGCAACTCATACTTTCACTTTTAATAAACCAAGCTAAGTACTTTTCCTATGCAGTCTAAAGGGTTTATCATTTCTGCTCTTCCAGAAAAATGAAAACAAATATTATATTAGTTCTCCGCCTAGCTACATGATTTATTTCAATGATGTAGTTTATCAGACAGCAATTTTCCAAGACATTTGTTACATGATTCATGTGGCTTTTTAAAATAAAAAGCCCACATCCTCTGCAATGAGAGCTAGTTGTAAAATAGGTCACTGTGTAATGAAGCATGCTGCTGGCTTATGCTTGCCAGAAAAACCCAAATAATACTTCATGGCAAGAGTTTCGCTTGGCTGACCAAAGGAAAGGCAGGAGCTCTTACCTTAACAGGAAAGCTACACTTGCCAGTACGAACACCTTCTTCATCAGTCTGCCACTGATGAGGCCTGCTGGCCTCTGGGACATAGACATCTTTCTTTCTCCTAAAGCTTTGCCGTAATTTGTTCATTTCTCAGATTTCCACGTCCTAGAAAAAGAAGAAAAAAGAATGCTTCCAATAGGCACCCAAACATACTGAGCCACTTTGAGACAACCAGTATTGTAACAAACACCCCTGTATGGAACTTGAGCTTCTGCAAATATGAATGGAGATATCTCAGAAAGGAAAATATTTTGGATATAGATTCAGAGAAAGAGGGTTAGATATTCACTTTGAAGCAGAAAACACAAAGTTGCACTGCTTATATCCTTCCACAGCAACTGATGCATTAGGTCCAGAAATAACATACTCTGGGCATATGGATATAAATTACCTGGCATAAAGGCACTGGTGGGAGATGAGCACAAACTCCCACCTCCTAGGATTTAAACAAATACTGAGAGCAGCCATGCAGGGCTCTAGCAGCACAAGTTAAGTCCAAGCTATTCATGCCCTAATATCTCTCCTCACCTTAGGTGCCATGCCAGGTGTTGTACAGTAAGCAAGTTAGCACCATTGTGCAGGAAAAAAAAAAAAAAAAAAAAAAAAAAAAGAGTTGAATGTTTTCAGACCAATAAAAAAATCAAATTCACAGGGACCTGGATGCAGAGCCAGGCTGGGAACACCTGAACGCGCCTCTGACAGCCGCTCAGTGACACTGTGTACACAGCTCTGCTCCTTCGAGGCTGCAGGATGCCTGAGATAACCAGGCGCAGAAAACGTTTGCATTCAATTTACCTGGTCAAATACAGAGATTAGAACATGGGTGCCAAATAAAATTAAGAACTCTCCATACACATTCCTTATCACTGACCTAGCAGCAGCTAATAAAGTTAGTCCCTGTCAAAGAGCAGCTCCTCTGCAGTCACTACTTCATTACTTTACAAGCTAAAAGCCACTTACTTTTTTTTTTTTTTTTTTTTTTTTTTTTGGAACGTGCTAAGGAAATTCTTCAAATTTTAAGAGGAGGTAAAGTTTTCTACTCTCGCCTAACGCTCAGAGAGTATTCATACATCAGTATCAGCTGTGTTTTGCTTTACAAATTGTGGCCAGGGTGCCTGCCTGTGCATCACTCGGGCTGGAGAAACCAGCACATCATGGGGACCTGTCTGTCACCTCGCACCACTGACACAGGCTTCAGCAAACCTGCCCACATCACCTCAGCTCACAGGGCCCACAACCACCACGCGAAGCCACCGTGGTGGCTGCCCTGGCGCAGAGGCTCAGGCAGCGCCGCGATCTCAAGCGTGACCGCGGGACTCAGTCCTCCAGCAACCAAGACACCGCCACATCTGCCACTGGTCCCTTCTGCCCTCGGGAGCAGGTGGAGACCCTGGGACGTTACTGCACATCCCTTCTTGCTGGAAACTGTAGTCCACAGGGGAGAAGGGGAACGGCAGCTCTTGAGCTAGGTCGACTTGCCATGATAAAGCAGCAGCTCTCAGCCAAAAGGAAGTTCCTTCTCACTGCAAACCAAACCCATTTTCCTATATGCTCTGATTTTGAGGTCATGTTTACAAACAGTTTGGAAATATGATTTTTTTTTTTCTATTTAAATCATGACCAAAGGCAAAAGTAATTTCTGGACAGAAAAAAAAACAGAAAGCATCTCCAAAGTCCACAATCCTATTTTCTGAGATCCCAGGCTATTTTGAGTAGTTCCAAAGCAGCTTGTCCTACAAACAACCAATTTGCTGGCAACACGTGTGTCACTCCAATATAACTAGAATTGCCACCAGATGCTGAAGCATTAAGCAAAACAAGTCACCCCAGCTGCATATTTGAGGATTCGGGAAAGCAGCACATAAATTGCTTCAATAAAATGCTTAAATTCCTGCTAGTTTTGCCTGCAATTTAAACTCCTTGCCGAGGAACCCCAGCAAACACCAAGCAAGCTCCTTGGGCTCCGGTCCTGGCTGCCTGTGCCCGGCTTCATAGGAGCGAGCGTCGCAAGCAGACACAGCGACAGACACTCACCCAGCCTAGCAAAAGCAGCGGGTTATCGCCCGTGTTACCCCCCCAGCATTACTGACACGATTAAAGGGTTCATACTAGGGCTAGGGATTGCAAAGGTGAAGCTCATCTGGCACTGATCTTTCTATATCTGTATGATTCTGCCCTGAAATTCAAATTATTTTAAAAGCCACGAGAGGAAACAGACCAGCCCACTACCAGACACACCATTTCCTTTCTACCTTTACAACTCAAAATCCAGTTTGGACCAAGTGAAAGGATATGACAAGCTCAACATGTAAGAGTTCACCAAACGTGGGGTCAGACCAGAGCTGGACCAGCAGCAAGCACTGAAAGCCCTGAGAACAGCTAAAGAAAAGAGACAACAGCTCCACTTAAGTTTTCATTATATTTTAAGGTTATCTTTCCCAAAAGGGTAACTCCAGACAGCTTAGCAACTCATTATTCATGCCTGTTGCATGGTGAAATTTTTTTTTGCAATCTAAGAGATTGCACCATTAGACTAAACATGAGGCAAGTTCCCAAAGCCCCAGACAAGCACCTACCAAACGCGGGGGCTGGGAGAGCTATTCAAGTCGTGAGAGTTTGCAAATCCACATTGTCATTGATTTGTCTGCAAATAGACAGATTTGGGATATTTTCAAAACACAGCTCCATAGCCTTTTTTTGCCCCATACAACAATTCCAATTTAAGGAGAGCATTAACTCTTTCCACTGCATAAGAAGTTTCATTTTAACCATTGCACTGACAACTCGGGGGAAACAGAGAGACAGAAATGACATCACAGAAAAAGAATTATACATAGAAGTATCCTTGGCATCACTGCCCTGTGTGGCATCAGGTCAGTTAAACAGAACTAATTACTGAAAGATAAACTAGCATGTTAACTGATGCTCATTAACTGCTCAGCTTTACAAAGGTGCCTGCTTTTATCCTCCGGGGAGAAATGGATAAGTTTTTTGCTCTAACTGAAGCTAAGATCATTCTGATGCTGCCACCGAACACGGCAGCACTGGCAGCTCCGCTCGCCTCGCAGCACTTTGCTTGTGTGTCCGGACCTGCGGGTAAGCAGGGCGCTCACATTTGGCATAAATGTTTCACATCGCAGTTGGCTACTATAAGGTGATGAGAGGATTTGCAGGGCAAAAGGAAAATTCCATATTGGCACTGAATTAAAGCCATGAAATAGAGCTGCTAAAAAAGCATGAGTTTGCATTGGTATTGTTGCCCCCCGTGTTGAAATTGTAAGTGGCTGTTTAGACGTATGAAGTTTCTAGGACACTTAACCTAAATCAATTCCCCTGAATTTTAGCCTTAAAAAGGTTATTCAAGCCACATCCAAACAGACAGTGTCTGTTCTCTTTGGAGTTGAAAGGAATAAAGCCTGATTTTTAAGCGAGTCCTTGGTTCAGCCAGTTCTTTGAAACCATTCAGAAGTGTTGGGATCACTTGCTGTTTCCTCTCAGAATTAAATACTGACCGTTTCCTATTTACTTTACCAATTAAAAAAAAGCAAAACAAAACTGTCATGGGTCAAATAAGGGCAAAGTGCTCCCAGCCAGCCTTCAACAAATACAAAGTAGTGAGGGCTCAGAGGAGAACACCCAGTGTGCAGCCTTCCTGCTTTGCAGCACAAGCCCGCTATAAGCAGGAACCATAATATTTGG